>NC_081349.1:16956654-17138186 GCF_029784015.1 Lycium ferocissimum
TTTAGAGATCTACAAGTTAACCTGAGTTAGATATGATCTCTTTTTAGTCTCAGGTCAAAATGTTTACAACTCCAGCCACAGTTTTATGAAGTATCAACCAGTTGGGCTTTGGCCCATAAACTTCGCTGTGGCCTCGCCAAATTGATAACTTGGGATTTTGAAAGTTCATATCACGGAACCCGGGAAAGAGTGTGAGTTAGATATGACACATCTTAATAGTTGAAGTAATGTTAAATAGGCTGGTCTTTAGTTTTTTTCCCTTTAAAAGGGCTGCTCTTTAATTTTTATTATTATTAGCAATCGAACTTATGCCCCGCACTTATGCTTAGTAGGCTTAAGTTCTTTAAAGGAAAAAGTCATGCGGGGCATAATTTGTGGGATGTTATGATCTGAAAATATATAACCGTATGCCCCGCAAAAAAGATATATTTGTTATGAGGGACAAAAATTAAATACCAGCACAAAATGGGGCATAAGTGCCAATGACTCCTTTTAGTTCCTAAGGTAAAATCCAAGACCCAATGACCTGGCAAGTTGTAATAGTAAAATTTCATGAGACACCCTATTTAATCTGATCGCTAACATTTAAGTTGTACCCGATTTTCAAAAGTATTTAACTTGAATGCAATTTTGACAAACATCAAATAAAAACACATAATAGTGTTTTTTGAATTTATAGCGATTAAAGTATAATGCTTTGAAGAAGTGGGTCTTGGATTTTGAATTTTAAATTAAGGGAGTCTAAAATAAATTGAGCTACCATGGACGAAATGGATGAGGTACTACGAGTGAAATAAAATGGATCCATAAAACAAATACAATTTGAAAATGAATAAATTAATTTGAGGTATCACAGATGAAATAGATGAGGTAGCAAGAGGTGAAATGAAATGAAATATGGTATCATGAGTGAAATGAAATGGACAAAGTTTATAAAACTCAGACATATAAGTTTGACAACTTCAAATATAAATATCTAAAGGTTGAGACTGCTAAGTCAAACTTCAGGCAATTTGTCTGAAGTTTGAAATTGCCAAGCAAATCAGATAATCTGAAGTTTGCTTGCTCAAGCAAATGTTAAAGTTCAAATAGCTCGAAGATAGGTTTTGACAAACATAACTTTAGACACCATATATTTGATGTAAGTTCCAAAGCGGCCAAACTTACAATTTTTACCCAATATGACTTAAATGGTAATCCCAAATTCGGTTGTCCATGCACTTCCCCGGTTCTAATATCAGTGATCATGAGATATGAAGTATTCTATTGGACTAAGTGAACTTGCCTACATGTACAATCAAGCCAAAAAGAGGGTAGCTTCAACATTGTAATCACCTAATTAAGTTTATCTTTTGAGAACTTTAAGGCTACACGTAGTTGAGAGAGGGGTCTTCCTTATTTATTTTTGGTGCTAGACTCAGCTTAATCTATGTGCATGGTATAGGTTTTTAAATCTTGAATCCTCAAACTCAATTTACAGGAATAAGTTTGATCATACCTCAACTAGGATGGAGAGGTTAGACATAATGTCCCCTTCTCTTAAGTACACTTTTTTGTATATTAATATACTGGTAGGGATCCTTGCTAAGAAAACTACTAATATTAATATACTGGTGGGGATCATTGCTAAAAAACAACTATTAATTGGGGGCTATTCCTACTCTAAACATAAAGGTAATCATATAATTGAACGATTTACGTGGCTGACACAGTAGAACAGTTTAATCCAACCATCTAATTAATAACTTAGGGAGTCCTAAATGTAATTGATCATATTGTTAAATGTTCTCATTTCAATGATTGAAACTTCATGTGATTTTCTCGCTAAGGTTATAATTACATGTAGACAATGGTCCCAAAGAAACGAAAAGTTAACTTTCTTTGTCTAAATTTCGGTAATATCATACATAATAATTTGGGTGCTAGAAGTACTTACTAGTGGAGAAGAGAGTTTAATTATGTCCGGTACGCCCGACTAAGTCTGAATTATTTTCAATATAAAGGAAGTGCATAAACAGGTAATCTCACTAAAGTTGTATATGCTCTAAGTATAAGCAGCCAAGCACTACCAATAAAGAAAAAAGTGATGTGAACCATTTCAATATGCAAACAAGCAAAGATGCCAACTGCTAGTCCTAATTGTGTCATCCCAAAAAGTAGAGATCGAAGTGTTGGTTCTTAGAAGTTTCCAAGTAATAAAAATATGTCAAATTCATTCATTCGAGGAGTGCTTAATTTATACTAATTTCAAAAGGATATGTTGTCTTTTAATCAGATAAACTTGCTTAGCTTGTTGCTATTTTTCTATTTCTACATTAAGAACATGTAATATAATAAATTAATCACGTTCGTGATTAGTTAAAATTTCGTCTCCTTGTATGCATGCACAGACATTCAAGTGGACGATTGAATAGCTATAACTTCAGGAAAAATATCTTAACTTTCTTGAAGGTGGAATCTTGATGTGGCTAGCATATATACGAATTATTTATGGTACTTCACTACTCCCTCCATCTCATATTACTTGGCCACTTTCCTTTTTTAAAAGTCAAACTATATAAATTTTAACCAATACTTTGAGATATATTTTTTTACCACAATGATATGAGAAGAATTGTAACTTATAGTATTTTTTATGTAGTTTTTGAATCTGTAAATTACAGTTTTAAAAAATTAAATTAATCTAATCCAATTTAATTCTGAAGATTGGTCAACTTGACTCTCAAAAAGCATGGGACAGAGGGAGTACTTATAATCCACTTTGGGCATCCTATAATTTAAAATATTCTATACAGTATTTGTCTTCACTAATGATACAAAATTGGAGGGAAAAAAACAATAAATTGTCTTGTTGACTAGTTATCCAATAGATCTTAAGAATGGAATTTTGTTTGATTAAGTGTAGTTAAAGTCCTTTAGTAGGTTAGCTTCTGAATGTGACAAATATTGTTTTAGAAATGAATGTAATGATTATTTCTTTCACCTTTTGTGTGGTTAATATATGGAGTTGCAATTTATTCTAAAAGGGAAAGTCATGAAGAGAAAAAAAAAAAAAAACAGCTAATCATAATGATCAACTTCAATAGGTAACCACAATTAGTCAAGATATTGAAAATCTTCATACATTTTAATTTCCTTTGACACATTCAAATTTCCTAATCGGTATTTTCCTTTTGGCCCCAAAGATAACATGCTTTCGGCTAAAAATCACCCATCTTTTTGCTACTATTGACTTTAAACTTTAGCCTTTCACATCAAAATACCTTGTAATATCCATATAGCTTTGCTTAAAAGTTAAAGTCTCCTTTCTTTTTTCTTTCACAATTTTATGTAAACTTCATCCACCATCATGAACGATGTAGTACAAGTAGTGTAAAAGGCACAATTACACTTATTGCCCTAGACTTGAGGCGCGCGCACGCACACACAATGTTCGTACATGTTGTTACAAATTAGTTATAATGATAAGTCATACTCATAAGTCATATTAAAAAAATGTGTGTCATGACTCATGATGTGTCTCTAGAGGTGTAATAAGATATTTCTTGTTCTTCCTAGGTGGGGTGATTCAAGAAAGGGAGAAAAAAAAAGATAAATGGCTTAGGTTATATGAAGGGAATTGTGGAATTTGTATGATTGAAGAGGGGACTGCTTTTGTCTCCACTCTTTAGAAAAAACAGGGAAAGGGAGGTCCAACAGAGCACTATCTCTATGACCAAAGTGCAAAGAAAAATGAATAAAGATGAAGAAGATGCACAATGTGCGCAAGACGCTCCCTCAAGACAGCTACTTTAATTTTAATTTTCCATCCTTATTGTGTGTGTATATAAAATCTTTACTTTCACCAGCTTCTTTATTCATGCATGAGCCATTTTGGTATCCAAAGATAAAATTTCTGAGTTGGAAAGCCAACTTTTTAGGGTCCTTCATTGGGTAAAGATGTAAGCACATCTTTTTTCATGACATCCTATTGCAACCACATCTTATATTTTATAGGGGAGTTTCAAAGCAATAATAAAATTATCTCCCTGTAACCTATAGGCCATGATTTTGAGTTGTGGAATCAACTATATTGAAATTTGCTTCAAGGTAAGCTGCATATATAACTATCCAATGACGCGACCCTTTTTCAAACCATGCGTGATTGTGAGATGATTCGTGCACGGGACTGTCTTTTTTTTTTTCTCTCTAAATTTTCTCGGCATATTACATATAGTATTTTCCTTTAACCCATAATTTGATGCTAGCCAAATATTTAGTTCTTAATTACCTCTAGTATTGGAATTTTCTATCGCAGTGAGGAGATTTTTGAGCCCGTGCAAATTGCTTCCAATAGCACAAGTCAAGCACATAATTTTTTATTTTTTTTATGAACTCTAAAAAGTAAATAGCCTGTTAGTTAGTACTAGAGGTACTTAGGCAACACTTACCCGATCGACTTAAGAATATTAATGTTTTAGCTAGGATTATATTATCTGCTTACCAATAAGATTGGACTATGATTTATAGAGTTCTTCATGCCCTTTGCGATACTCTATTTTGCAGAACAAAAGACGTACATACGTTTAACATTATTATAATTTATAAACAAGAATTGAAAGGAAAAAGGTGTACTTTATTTTGATCTTACAAATCAATATTTTCCATTGGTTCTAAAAGGAGAAAAAAAAAAAACTATATCCCCTTTATTGCTTCTCTTTTTGGCTATGTACTAGTAGTATTGTACATTAACAAGCCAATAAAATGGCAGATGGTCATAGAAAGACAAACTAAATATACTTCAGGGGTTAGAACAAAAAGAGGATTTATTTTCTTTACTCTCTTTTTGCAGAATATTGACGTGCTGTCTTGCATTCAGCATAAGATTTCATATATAAGTATATATACATATCCACACAAAATGGAAAAATCATTACAACTTTTGAATCCTTTATTCCCAATGCCCCATATATATATATATGATTGTCTCTTTTTCAGAAAACCCCACGAGCATTCTCGCTTTACTGTCCAAAATCCAAAGGTTCAAAAAAGAAAAGAAAAAATAAAAAGAATAAAATAGATTTGATACGTTTAAGGGGTCCTCTATCTTTGTCATGAGCACAAAAAGTTGAAAGTTCTCTCCTTTAAAAAGGTTGGTAAAGAGTTTAATTTGCTCCCTACAACCCCTCAAGTCCTACTTTTTTATTGAGAGAGAAAAAGAAAAGGCTTTGTACTTAGGATTCTCTTTATTTACGTTTGAGATAAAAAGAGAATAGGTTATCCATGTGATTATTATCTCTGAGTATTAGGCTAAAGTACATAATTACTGTGAAATATAATAATTGTCATTAATTAATTGTTTGAAATCAATAATTGTGAGTTCTAAAGGCCGTCCCGTTCACAGACTAATTTTGCAAGAATTATAAGTAGCAATGTGGAAATTGTTATGAAATAGTGAATATATTATTATACAGTAGTAATAAAAGATAATGCATGGATTGCTACGTAGGAATTACCTAAAGAACTATTAGCTATCTGATATTACATTAGTAATGTAGTGTATTATGTACACCGTATCAGTTATCCATAATTTTATACTGGGATTGGTTTTATTAGAGTCCGGAGCCAAAATGGCTTATTTTTATAGCCATTAGACAAAAATGGTATGCATTTTTTTTTTTAAGACCAAAATGGGTATTTCGTTGGATAACCAACGAAATACCACCAGGCATCTTATTCTTGGCCGAATTATTTCAACATTTTTTTTTTTAATTTGGTTGCATTTCGTGAAATGCTTAACGAAATAGCATTAAATTTTTATTTTTTTTTATTTGGCTCATACAAAAAACGAAAGTAAAAAAATTAAAAATTTTGTCCTAATTCGTTGGTAGTCCAACGAAATAGGACAAAAATTTTATTTTTTTTAATTTCGTTTTTGTTATGAGCCAAATAAAAAAAAAAAATTTAATGCTATTTCGTTAAGCATTTCACGAAATGCAACCAAATTAAAAAAAATTATTATATTTCCCTATTTCATTTTTGTATAAACGAAACAATTTTTTTTTTATTTCGTTTTTTGTGTAAACGAAATAATTTTTTTTTATTTCGTTTATACAAAAATGAAATAGGAAAATATAATATTTTTTTTTAATTTGGTTGCATTTCGTGAAATGCTTAACGAAATAGCATTAAATTTTTTTTTATTTTATTTGGCTCATAACAAAAACGAAATTAAAAAAATAAATATTTTTGTCCTATTTCGTTGGACTACCAACGAAATAGGATAAAATTTTTAATTTTTTAATTTCGTTTTTTGTATAAACGAAATATTTTTTTTTATTTCGTTTATATAAAAACGAAATAGGAAAATAATTTTTTTTTTTTTTTTGCATTTCGTTTATATTCATCGTATTCGATTATCTAAATCTCAAACTAACTAACTTTCAATTTTTTTTTTGACTTGGAAGAAGCATTGTTGCACTTTTATATTTTTTGCATACTTTGCGAAATGCAAAGTTAAAAAATTGGTGGAAACGGATTCCATTGTTCTCTGTTTTTTATAGGGACAATAGCTTTCAATTATTTTTAAGAATCTTGTCAGAAGAATTGCTTCCAAGTCAGAAGCTAAAAAAGAAGCTAGTGAATAGCTTTCAATTTTTTTTTTGACTTGGAAGAAGCATTGTTGCACTTTAATATTTCGTTGCATACTTTGCGAAATGCAAAGTTAAAAAATTAATTGGAAAACGAATTCCATTGTTCACTGTTTTTTATAGGGATAATAGCTTTCAATTATTTTCAAGAATCTTGTCAAAAGAATTGCTTCCAAGTCAGAAGCTAAAAAAGAAGCTAGTGAATAGCTTTCAATTTTTTTTTTTGACTTGGAAGAAACACTGTTGCACTTTAATATTTCGTTGCATACTTTGCGAAATGCAAAGCTAAAAAAATTGATTTTCTTCTTTTATATTTCGTTGCATATATTTCGTTGCATACTTTGCACTTTTGTATACATTGCATACGGAAGCTAAGGTTTTTTATATTTTGTTGCTGACCTTCTCCATTCTCCATTCTCCCTTCTTCCTCTTCCTCCATTCTTTCTCTTCTTCCGTTCTTCATTCTTTTCTTCTTTTTCTACTAATCCTATCACAAGGATTCCTCAACTTTTGCTCTATAATCTTCTTCAAATTGAGATAATTTCTTAATTTTATAAGTTTTTACATATATTTTTTGATTTAGTACTTAGTGTAGTAGACTATAATAAAGAAAACAAAAGTTACAAGTTTAATTAATCAATAATTGGTAATTTCAGTCGTTGCTTCAATTAAAAAAAACTTTAAAAAATGTTAGTAGAGTTTATTGGTCAACGAACTACAATTAAAATACTAAAAAGATCGTCGAAGTTTTGATTAAAAAGGTATAAATTTATATTATAAAATGTTCTTTTAGTTAGTCATTTTCATAGAACAACGATTAAAAAAAAGATGAAGAAATTGTGAGGAAAGTAAGATTGTTAAATATAACATAAAGATATTTGTATCATTTGTTGGGTCATTTTCTATGTTCAAATTGTGACTAGTCGTTGGAGATTATTTGTTGTTGATAAGCATGAAGAATTTTTACTTTTCAAATTAAAAGTATAAGATCAAGAAACTGTGAGGAAGTTGGACTTGTTTATGAAGAAAATAGAGAAAAATAGCATGACCTTTTTTTTTTTTAATACCAAAATGGGTATTTCGTTGGATAACTAACGAAATACTGTTTTGATCTAGTAAAAAAAATTGGTTGACCTTGCATCCCCTCTCCAGTCATATGGTTTGTTTTAAATAGAAAAGAAGTAGTTATATGTAAGATGAATACTATTATGGCAATTAATTATGAGTTTAACCAAAAGTTTAATTACATTTCGTTGACCCCACAAGGAACTGCAATTATTTTTTGACAGTTGTACTCTTATTAATTTTTTTTCTTTTCTCACGTGATAATATATCTTATAGTTTGACCTTTGTTGACTTTCCTATTGAATATATAGGAAACAATTGTGTAAGGTGTTGTCAATTATTCTAACAGCAGTGGCTTGGTGTTGCAATGTTATAGATATGGATCGCTCCAGAGTCACTGTACATCCAGGTCGAGAAAACTATGATTTATTAACACTCCAAAGAACAACATCGATCCCGTAGTGTGTGGGATGGAACATGACTGGACGAACGCGTGTTTAATTATACGTCGTGCGAATCATGAATTCTGAAATCACGTGAGGCAATACCCTTTACATAATCGCATCCTTAATTACTTTGAGAGGTGTGGATTTGGGGGAGTTTTAGCAGTAGGTAATGTGCGGTATGATGAAGGAATCATCCGCACTTATTGAGAGATGGCGTCCGGAGACGCATACATTTCATACGGATTTGGCGAATGTATCATCACACTGCAGGATGTCGAGGTGTTATATGGAATTCCGTGGATGGCCACCCATTGGTGCGAGTAATGTTAAAAATATAACTAAATCGGTTGCGAGGGAATTGATGTACGACCTTTGGTTGGTTGCCGGAGAAGAAGCAATTATAGGTAATAGCTTGTTGGTAATAACACAATTATCTAATCATTTGGAAACCTTGATTGCCGGGAATGATATTATTGATGAACACACTGATGAGGCTGAGGTACAAAAGAGGGTCAGGTTGTACCTGCTTTGGTTGATTGGTGGCTCTATATTCCCTGATAATTACCGGTTCAAAGCTTAGTTTACACTTTTTGCTTGACATAGTAGACCTTGATGCAATAGGCGGTAAAGCTTGGGAGCATTTGCATTATCATACTTGTACGATTGTCTATGCCGTGCTTCGATGTCTAATAGCCGTGATGTTTGTGGATTTATTGCTTTGTTACGAGTACGTGAATTGCAATATTATATTGCTCTACTTCGAAGAGAAATAAGAGATCAAGCAAACATTCTTATAACCACCATTACCCAAATTTTGAAAAATGAAATTAGGAACCGAAAGTTGAGCTTTATTATAAACACTAAATGTACCACTATATATAATGCAATCTGAATTATTAATATTTGTGTACATATATAAATGTCAGCTAACCATATTTCCTTGAGTTATCACGCTAACAATTTAAAAGTATTGCTTGATACACGTTTATATAGTCAACTTCTCTGCTATCTTTTAAATAATATTTTAGATTTCCTAGTGTTATAATTTGTATAATAAATAATTAAAAATTATAATATTGTCGAATGGCTTGCACGACAATATTAGAGCATTATCGGAACCCAACCATAACAACACAATTTTCATGTGTATTTTTGGGTTATTTTATTTAATTCAAAAAATATTTATATATTGAAGGACGACAACATATTATTGAAGATTACATAAGATAACAAAGATTACATAAAATAACAATAACATATAACTCATGAAAAAACTTAACAGTAAACAAGCAACAACAACTACTGAGTATGATTGGGGCAACGATTTTTGTTATGACCGGTTTGCCTGCAAGTTCCACACCTCCTAGCCATGTGAGCAGGAGCAATATCCATTTCATTCCTCCTTCTAGTTGTTCTCTCGGCTCCAGAAGTTCGCTCGTATGCAGTGTTTGCAATTAAAGTATTTGGGGACTCATGTGCCAATATGCCTCATCACCCAAGGGAGAAAACTTTCCACCTTTGTAGTACTTACTAACATAGTCCTTAGGCTGAATTTTACGGATCCGACAGAATTTAATTGCATGGGAACATGGCATGTGGTAGTTTTTCCACTTCCCACACGAACATTTTTTTTCCATTGTCAGAGACTTTATGGACATTTCCACCCTTACCTTCAGTCACAATGTTATAGTTCATCATATCAGTGTGCATGGCGGACCTATCCCAATATTCATGGAACTTCTTATCAACACCGGGCGGCCAAGTCTTCTTATTTACCATTAGCGAGCGACAAGGGCGCTTCTTTTAACAAAATGATCAACAAGATTTTTAAAGGTCAAGCGAACCATGGCAGTAACAGGCAATCCACGGGCTTTCTTCAATAAACCATTGTAAGACTCAGAGACATTTGTCGTCATAGCCCCCCACCTATAACCACCGTCCTTATACAATGTCCATTTTTCCTTCGGAAGCTCGCTTAACCACATATGCGCTGCAGGTGACAAAGTTTTGATTTGTTGCATCCTCATTTGGTATTTCTTCTTCTGGTGCTCTGTAGCAGCCAACCACATTAGCTTCTCAAGATCAGAATTAAGAAACCTTTTGTTAAAGTTGCTTTTTAAATGTCGAACACAAAATCTATGATGTGTGGTGGGTGGTCGTAACCATTCATGTGTCATTACACATTGCAAGATCCCTTGGTGACGGTCGAAATTAGTCCAATGCCTTTTCTATCACAAACAACATGTCTCCATAATAAACTGAGAAACCAAGTCCATGACTCATAGCTCTCACGTGCAACTATAGCATATGCAAGTGGAAAAATATTTCCGTTTGCATCAATGCCAACAGGAATCAACAATTTCATCTCATACTTACCATAGACATGGGTGCCATCTATTGAGATGACCGGCCTGCAACTTTTGAATCCATCGATACTTGGTTTAAAGGCCCAGAAAAGATACTTGAAGATGTGTTCGCCTTGCATTGTAGTTGACTCGTGTGTCCACTCAACAATAGTGCCGGATTGAAATGTTCTAGGGCGCCATGTATCGAGGCAATGCCCTAAAAGAACCTTCAAAATCACCATACACCATCTCAAAAGCTTTTTACGCCCTTTTTGCGCTTTTCTATAACTAGGAGTACAAATGATGGATGCCTTTTATAGTTTCCGAACAAACTTAATACTGATTTGTGCATTGATCATAACATATGGTATCAACGAAGTAGCAATCATGTTGCTATTCAAATTGAAATGATCCTTTGTATAATCATCCGTATCATAATTATGTGGCTCAATCATTTTTCTTGCTTTCCACATACCACTTCCGATCAACGAAAAACGGATCATCCAACTACAACCTTCCTCATGCCGCTTGCAAATAACCTTCCAAAATGTACCTTTGGCTTGATCTGTTTTATATTCTTTTTTGTGGGCTATATTATGAGTCTCACTGCACCTTTCATTTGCTTCTTGTTGTGAAATAACATACCTATTTGCATGTACAAGAAAAAATATCAATTCCTAATTACACCAATTAAAATCATAAAATTCAAAAATAATATATTATTAAAAAAATTAGTCGCACCAAACTAACCTGATTTGATAACTTTAGGATTACTGGAATTCCAAAGTGCAGCTCGAACAGACCCGTTATCTCTCATGTATGCAAAATCTTCCGGTTCTACTTCTTCTGTATTATCCAAATATGGGATCACATGTGAATGATAATTTACACTAACACTACTGGGGGCCACAACATCTTCATCAGAATCGTTACCGTCAGCAGACGATTGATCATCGTCCGTCCCTTCATGATCTAACGGACTATCGCTATCCGACTCATTTATTATATCATTAGCTAAATCGTTATTGCTCACAATTGTGTGTGCTGAGTCAACGTGGGGTTATCTTCAAAATTGTTATGCCTATAAATAAGAAAAATTCATAGAATTTACAAGTCAAATACAATTATACAATCCATGAATAAAGTGAATAAAATATGATTATATTTACCTATCCGTCCAATTCGCTTAACAGATGTGAAGGGTGTCGTACATTACAATTCAAATTATGCAACTGCGTAGTAGCATTATTTGGTCCACCCGTCTCACAATTCTGTCCACTCCAATCAAAGTTATGATCGTGCGTTGAAGCCATACCATCATACTGTGTACCATAATTAGTTGTATCATTTGACCCGACTACCAAATCCTACAATTGTTTGTTGTTGAACTACACCCTTGAAAAACCAATATTCAAAATTGGGAGATAGGTAGTACCTCCAAAATCGAACTCATTGTCGGTAGGTACTTCGACACAGGTAGAGCGTTGAACTGTAGCATACATGTCAAGCGCCGCTATGCATATGTGATTTTTAAAAATCTCAGGACAACGAAGAAATGACGATAAAGATTCATCGTCCGTAATTGGCATCTCACCATAAATTGGTGAACTATCGGCTGTAAATGAACTTGGACATCGTCGGTTATAACCACCGATAGTTCAGGATCATTTACGAACATTTTACTCCTTAAGACGCGTTGCAGACGATCATATTTTAGGGAAATTGGAAACCTTTGTCCTATTTCAGGACCACGGCTGTATCTAACCGAACCTGCTTCATACACAACTTCACCTCCCAAAATAAATACACTTTAACATGAGTTTCCGTCATCTTTTATGAAATATATGAGAGAAAAAATAAAAGTTGAAGGATATGAAACAAGATAAGAGAAAAACAATAGATGAAAGATATGAGATGGATAAAAGAAAATTGAAAGACGAAGGATATACCATAGGTAAAGATAGGACAATATTTATAAACGGAGAAATGTAAAAAATTTAGCAAATTAAGTCAGAAATGTAAAAGATATTATTTTGACAACTATTCAATGCTCAAATGAAACTGATTGAACCAATAGAAATGAACAAAAATATTTATTGTGTATCTATGACTATTTAGACTTATATATGACTTATTATAGCGACATATATTCCGTCAATATGAATTATGGTGTTTTTCTGACTAATTAGACTTCTATATGAATTGTTTTTTTAATAAATACGAAAATTGCATGTGGGGTTTAGACCTTTCGCACCATGTATTTTTCTATAAATAGTCTTCCATAATACCTCATTCATCTCACCACGCTAAAACAAACTCTTTCAAAATGTCATCGTGGAATCCATTCTTCGGCAACGTGCCGATGACATATCACCCGGGTGTGACATTTTTGAGTCAATGGGTAGGAAATGGGTTTTGGAACGTGAATTTGAGTACTCGCTTAATCCGAGCGAGCGCTACAATAGACAATACATTAGCAAGATGAGGAGAGAATGGAACTACCGCCTGATGGAGCTCATAATATTGAGACCGATTTAAGAAGTCGTGGCCTACATCGTCCAAAACGCCGTGCAATAGGCATGCCGCTCACATCACCCCAAGAATTGAATCTTGCTTTGAACCGCATTCGCGAAGAAAATAATATGATGCGTTTGCGATGGTTGCGTTTGGAGGGACCGTGATTGGGGTTATATGTTACCCCCGATTGGAACTCGATCGCGAAATGTCTGATGAAGATGATTTTCCATAAGCATTTTCTGTTGTTACGTCGGCTAGTTAAGTGTTGTATTTGTACCTTTTTCATTTTTCAATGTTATTTCAATTTGAATTTCAACTAAATAAATCCGACTTCATTAAAAATATAAACGATATCTTATTAATGTAAATATTCTAATCTTCGTCAGTCTCAGGAATGACGCTAATGCTATCGTATTCATCTTCATCTTCCTCTCCATCTCGTCCATCTTCATTATCGAGTGAGCGATTTCCCCCCTCCCATCCGAGAGCGTCGTAGTTCAAGCCCCACAGTTCACAGTGTCGTAGTCCAACTCCCCTCTCCTTTATGTTTTTTTTAAAACCATCCGCTGAAAAAAAGTTTTTTAGACATTAATGAAGTTAGTTAGTTTGAGATTTAGATAATCGAATACAATGAATATAAACGAAATGCAAAAAAAAAAAAAATTATTTTCCTATCTCGTTTTTATATAAACGAAATAAAAAAAAATATTTCATTTATACAAAAAAAGAAATTAAAAAATTTGTCCTATTTCGTTGGTAGTCCAACGAAATAGGACAAAAATATTTATTTTTTTAATTTCGTTTTTGTTATGAGCCAAATAATAAAAAAAAAAAATTAATGCTATTTCGTTAAGCATTTCATGAAATGCAACCAAATTAAAAAAAAATTATTATATTTTCCTATTTCATTTTTGTATAAACGAAATAAAAAAAAATTATTTCGTTTACACAAAAAACGAAATTAAAAAAAAAAAATTGTTTCGTTTATACAAAAATGAAATAGGAACGAAATAGGACAAAAATATTTATTTTTTTAATTTCGTTTTTGTTATGAGCCAAATAAAAAAAAAAATTTAATGCTATTTCGTTAAGCATTTCACGAAATGCAACCAAATTAAAAAAAATTATTATATTTTCCTATTTCATTTTTGTATAAACGAAATAAAAAAAAATTATTTCGTTTACACAAAAACGAAATAAAAAAAAATTTGTTTCGTTTATACAAAAATGAAATAGGGAAATATAATAATTTTTTTTAATTTGGTTGCATTTCGTGAAATGCTTAACGAAATAGCATGAATTTTTTTTTATTATTATTTGGCTCATAACAAAAACGAAATTAAAAAAATAAAAAAATTTGTCCTATTTCGTTGGTAGTCCAACGAAATAAGACAAATTTTTTAATTTTTTTACTTTCGTTTTTTGTATGAGCCAAATAAAAAAAAAAATTTAATGCTATTTCGTTAAGCATTTCACGAAATGCAACTAAATTAAAAAAAAAAAATTGATTGAAATAATTGACTACTTAACAAGATGCATTGTGTGGGTATTTCGTTGGTTATCCAACGAAATACCCATTTTGGTCTTAAAAAAAAATGCATACCATTTTTGTCTAATGGCTGTAAAAATAAGCCATTTTGGCTCCGGACTCGGTTTTATTATATCTTAAACCAGATGATCATTAACTGATTTAAGTTTTATCGATTAATGCTTAATTTAATTTAATCGACTTAAACATGTTACCTAACCATTCTTAACGTACTACATATACTAACTTTGTAAATACTTTTCACACTCATAAATAAAACATAAATCTTCATCATCACCACCTCAAATAAACAAAAAATTGCTGAGTCTTAGATACTGATATTGCCAGAAACGCGTGACCTGCTATTTCCAAAATGTTGATGTTCTTAGTGATGGGCTGTTCGTCCTATTGTTTGTCTTCATCATCATTCTTATTTGTTCAAAATTCAAATCTATATTTTGAGACAGCGAAGACCTAATTACTACAATCATTGGACATGGCTGTTAATCACCAAACAAAATTCAAAGTTTCTTTCAAATATAACCTTTTTAGTGATTGGTTTGTCTGATTAAGGGAGGAGCGTCTGGCTTTAATTTCTGCCTAATTAGACTAAGCCACATGCATATCAAAAATCAATACAATAAAAACTGTTAATCTTGTTTTCTATATCAAGTGCATTTTTAATTTCCTTAGATTTGGTTTTTGTGGGACCCACTGTGTTGGAAAGAAACCAAAAGGAAAGGGGACTCCCATTATAATGATACAATTTTCAATAAGGTAAGTCTATATCAATGTCCAAAGCTTAAAATGTCTTCATTCATTCCTGGAATTAATCTTTTATTTTTTACATTAATAGTTTGTTCCATGATTTATTTTTTTCAGTCAAGTGGTCCTTAATGTAACAGAAGAGCAAAAGCAGCAGGTACCTCTTGTTGGGTCATAACTCATAAGTCAAAAGTCCAAACATAAATAGTTATAAATAGCCCTGACAAATTTACTGTCCAACCTCGACAGTTTTTTCTTCTTTATTTGGTCCCATGTGGTCCAGTCACCAGTGTGATGAACCTAATAATTAATAGAGAAGTGATTTGGCGATGTATTCACTTTGGTACTACGTGGCTCCCAACAACTGAACTAATGACTAATCTAGTTGTATAATAAGTGAAACTATATACCTTCCATACACTCATTTTCACATACCCTTGTTTAAAGGCAATGTCATATCTTCTTTGCTTATTAGAACCTCTTATGGAAGAATCTTGAAACCTCATATGGTGTATCATTATCATGGGAATCCAATTTAGGATATGAAGTTACTGGGTTCAGAATGAGATCAATTTTATTATTTGTATACATTTAAAATTTCTTATGTTTATATACACACACGCAATTTGAGCTGAAAATAATGCATTCATTTGAATTCACAGCTTCCGTACCGCACGTAATTTGTTCTATGTAGGATAAGAAAGCTCTGGATGATTAGCATTTCACTTATTGCGATATTAAAACTGATTAAGATAAGCAAATGCTAGCACACATTGAATGCAAGAAAGTCCAGTAGGATTTCGTTGTTACTGTCCGGGGGCAAATTTGTATGTAAAATTTAGGGCACGTGAATCCATGCTCTCTCCATAAAACTAGGTATTTTATGTGTATATTTTCTAAACTTGATTAAAGTTTGAGTTATTTACCTAGAGGACTAGAGATCAATTCCCATTATGCACACATATTCTACAAATCTTAGATCCGCCTCTGATTATTGTATATTCTTACAATAAAATATAGTATGTGAGTACACAGGACAATGACAGATACGTATTATTGAGGAGGGGGTTTATCACGGGCCCATGATTAAGAAGCGGTCTACAGTCTACTTGTAATACACTTTCCCGCTGTTCTAGTTTCAAAAATGTGTACTCTCTCCGTCTCAATTTATGCCCTACTTTTTAAATTTCGAGAGAGTTAAACGACTTAATCTTGACCGTAATTTTTTCATAAGCTTTTTAAATACTTCGAAATATCAATTATATATTGTGATTTATACTATTTTCTTCGTTTCAAATTGTTTGTCTTACTTTGTCTTTCACTCCGTTTAGAAAAAGAGTTTCTTTCCTTTTTGACAACTCTTTAATTCCAACCTTCCACATGACATGTTTAAGACCACAAGACTAAAGTGCTTTTATTGGTATACATTTTATACATCTTTAATTAAAGACCATAAGATTCAAAAGTCTTCTTTACTTTTTTAAACTTCGTGTCAAGTCAAAACCAGACATTTTGAAACGGAGGGAGTAGTATTTTTTACGTTGGTTCCAAATATATAAGTTTTATTTAAAAAACTTAAAGACTCCATATCCGAACTTATGGTAAAAATATAAAATTTTGATTCTCGAAGTTCGAACCGTGTCACATGAATTGGGACAGGAGGGAGTACTATTTTGGAGAGTCAAATGATGCTTTCTTTGACCATGACTTTTTAAATAGTTTCTAAAATTTGAATTGTCAAATATTTTGACTTATAACACTTCTTATGTAGCTCCTAAATATGTAAATTTTATTTTAAGAAAGTTGAAGATTCTAATCCTATGACAAATTCACAACGAAACATAGTTAGTTGACACTCGTATTCCAACTTAGGTCACATAAATTGAAACGGAATAAATGACATTTGTGTATTAAAAGACATAATAATTAAGTAAATAGAGATATTCTCTCTTTAAAAGATAGTGACACATTTCAATATGGCACCAGAGCAGATAGATCTCTCGAGTTTGAGTCTCACCCCCCAACATTAGGAAAAAAAAAATAAAAAATCATGCGCTTGGTTCATAGAAAAATATCAAGCACTCAAGTGGGGGCACGCATTCAAGATATAAAAAACTAACTGAAGGTATGAGTTGTCTAATAATTTAAGCTTTTAGATAAGTTGATTACACATTTCAACATGATATAAAAGAATTCATATTTCACACCGCCACCCATTATCATAAAAATAAAATAAAAAATCACATCCTCGGGTAATTAAAGAATCAAATTCGCACGCGAAGAAGCGCATAAAAACATAATTAAGTAATGTGTCACTCAAAGGTGAAGCTTATGGTCACACAGGGTTAGAACTTAGAAGTTCTCTAAAATCTAAGGAGTAAGGGCGGTTAAACAAGAGTGAGGGGTCATGTACCATAGAGTAACTAGAAGGTAACTGCACAGTCTATCTATTGCACTACTGGTTAAAGTACTAGTCACATTCATAGATTGGAAACCCCATATTTTATTGCTAGGACCAACCCAAGTTCTTTGCAGTAATACAAACAAATGGCAAAGCTACAAAACAAAGGGCAAAGCTACAAAAGTCTTTATTGTCATTCACGTGCATGGCACACGGCGAAAAAGAAAAGCAAGAGAGAGAAGTAATAAACAAATGACATCCAAATAAAAATAGGAAACAGCTTATTATTCATATATACTAGATGTAACATCATGTTTGACACATGAAGCCAAATACAAGCACACACTGAGAAAAGGCCCCAAAGACCTTTTTTATGGTTAGGCCAAATTTTGGCCGGAAAATCAGAGGAGGCTTTTTTTTTTCATATCACCTCCTCTTTATCAAAAAATTAAAAGAATACACACGTGTATCCATTACACGTTTGAAGAAAAATTCAAAATAGTCCAGTATATGGTTAGGACCCAGAAAAAAAGGCAAAATCCCGCCAAAAAAACACACATACACGCTGTGTAGAGCACACCTCAAACCAAAGTTCTGATTATACAGAGCCAAATGTTATTATGAAGTTGAATGACCCTTGTTTTTTTCTCCTTGAGTGAATTGTTGATTTTCATTCATTATCTTGGAGCTAGTGTAGAAGTTGGAAGCAATAATGGTGGCCCTATAGTTATATATCAAGAGCTTTCTTGAATTATTCATCAATGGATTTGCCCAAAATTTCAATTATTTTTTTGCCACAACTCCATTGATTTAATTTTCTCTTCTCCAATCCTTAGCAAATAGGCCCCACCATCTCCTCTTTTCATTCAATAATAATCAATGCTCCCTTTGAATTCAATCGCAAACCCCACTTCATTCACACTACATGACTCCACTTACTACTACTAATGCATGCTATAATTAAACAATCTCTTCTTTCTCTTTCTTTTTCACCTTTCTCACACCAAAATACTATGTACCAAATCCCCTTCCCTTGGGAATCTGCAAAGCCATTTAATGAATGGCACATTATATCAACTAAATATAATCTACATCACTCCTCAAAGATGAAAAAATGACTGAGGATTCTTAGATCACTTTTGGTCCACCACTTCCTTTTTTTCCTTGTAGCCCCTTATTCTTAATTTCCCACACATTACTTATATTATTCCGAACTTGCTCTATCATCATCTGTAGTACTCCACCAGCTGTTACTTAGTTTTCTCCTTTTATAAGATGTGGAGGAAGATGATGACGACGACGAGGAGGGTGATGAGTCACTGGATGCTACAGTAGTACTAGCCCGAGTCATGACTCGTACCTGTGGTATAACTCTTGGAAATCTCCGAGGTCTTAATGCAATCGCGTACTTTTGCACTAATTTGTAGCACCCCACGATTTTATCCTGCCGAAAAAATGGGAATTTTTTACTTTATTCTAATGAAGTTAAGAATTGAGAATAGAAAGGTACGATGCATAATTAAAAAGGTAAAACAAATGTCTTACTTTGTGTAGTCCATCACACCAAGATTCAGCATGTTCAGCGTTCACGAGAGAGAAATTTGGAAGGTCATTAGCTGCACAAAGTATTGTAGCTGCAGCTATGCATGATGGCCAATACTCAAGAAAGCTAGCTTCTGTATATACACACAGTGTAAAAAAAAAAAAAAAAGTTACCATCAGGTGACCTAAATGATAACTACATATAACATGAAAAATTAGAAAAACTACATGCTATAACAGGTCAAAACACATTAATAGTGTACATTTGCGTACAAATACTCATGCATGCATATGTATACGTATATTTGGTGCTTCTTTTCTTTTTCTTTCTTTTGCTTTTTCTTTTAGATGTACACTTTTTCAATAGGATAAATCAGAAAACCAACCTTGAATATTTGAGAGGATAATCTGAGAAGCCCTTGAAATAAGGAAGGCAGTGAAAGTTCCTACTGAATCAAGTTTATAGGCAAAGTAGCTGAGGTAGCTAAACGGGGTTATGGATCGGAGCCTCCAATCTAATATTCTCAGTACAAGAAACTCCATTCTTTGTATGGTTTTGGGTTCAAATATATACTTTGCACCTTCAACCTAAGGTAAAAAATAAAACTTGTTAAATCACGTGTGGGGTCCAAGAAAATTCTATTTTTAGAAGAAAACAATCAAATAAAACAAATTACCTGAAGATCCAAAAGAGAAGGAACAAGAGGTTCCTCCATTTTTGCAGCTAAAGATAAGCAAGCAACCGACAATAGTTGCAGCGGCCAACCGTTTGTTTGCTGAAATTACATTGAAAGGGAAATTCGTTATGATATTCCTATTTATATTTAATAATACTCCATATTATACAAGAAACAAAGAAAATAGAATAGTACACATGTATTTTGATAAATTTTGCAAAAGAGACAAGCGGACCACCAGAACGATTACTTTTACTACGTATGTCACGTACAATAAATTATTGCCAGCATGCCTAGAGGCTAGATATATAACATTAAAATATACACGGTGATTTTGAAGATAACATTAAGTACACGAGGGTAAGAAGATTTATTTTAAAGGTTTCCAATACCTTTTGATCAACTTTCAAGTTATAGTATTTCATTCACATTTCTTTTCCTATGTTTTTTTTTACAAAGTGGAGTACCCTTTACAACCCATTGTTTTTAGATGACGCTATAAATTACTTTACTATCAAATATAAATCACATTATTATTGGGGAGACCATAAAACAAAAAGATTTTGTTCACCACAGTACAGAAACAATGAGGACCCAATTAGTTGAATTTGTCTTTGCCGTTGTTAGATGGATGCCACTGACCAAAAAGCCAACAATAAGGATAAATAAGTTTTAGACCCTGTTTATGAATTTACAGTTTACTAAACTCTTTTTCAGGTGTGATCAAAAGTCAATGCTGTATTATAGAAATAATTCCAGAGTTGAAATGTCTCCACGGAAAATACAAATTTTATTAATACATAAAATTTTGAGAATGACTCATTGAATAATTTTCTTCACCCTTGCAATTAGCAGAGGTTCATTACCTAAGGATTAGTAATGTAAGGTTTAACCCCTCTTGCTTGCACTTTTCTTTTTGAGGTTTGTCTGATTTTTGATTTGACACAAAATTTTAAAAAGTAATGTGATTTTAAATTAAAAAGTACCAAAATGCCTTTTAATCTTGTAATCTTAAGCATGCATGTCATTTGAAAGGTTGGAATTAAAAAGTTCCAAAAAAGCAAAGAGAAATTCTTTTTAAAACGAACTAAAAAAAAAAAAATAAGACAAACAAATTAAAACAGAGAAAGTAATAAAAAAACTAGCCCTAACACCCGCAAAATAATCATTGAATATCAATAAATACCTTTTATACCATAAATATAGTTAACTTTCTTCTTTTTCAAAACATCAATCAATGTTTACCATATTAGTTACTTTTAAATGTTTCTTAAGTAATCTAATTCTTTCTGTGCTACAATAAGTATATAGTGCGACTTATTTTCGTCCCGTATTTCCGGCCACCTCTCATTAATAAAAGGGAAAAAAAAAAAGAAGAAAAATAAAATTAAAAAAAAAAACTTGAAAATGACTAATTTACCGGCAAGCTTCTAGAGTAGAGAAAACGATCAAAATAATTAACGGCGAGATACGCCGTTAATGGCTGGAAACCATAGTGGCGTTGTACCTGCAAAAAAAAAAAAAAAAAACTGCTTTAGTTATTCGATTCAGTTTTGTATTGTTTGGATTTTGATTTTTTCAGTTATCAAACTGATATTAGGTAGTGGGTAGTGTTAAATACAAGTACAGTTTAGCAAACTAGAGAAATAATACTGTCTCAATTTACATGTCTTATTTTTAATTTAAAACTACAAGTTAAATGACATTTTAGTGCCGATCATGAGAATTATTCATTTTTTTTTTCAGAAAACTTTTTTACTTTATTTGAAAATTAGCTTTTGGCCATAAAAACTTCAAATACAACTTTGAAGTTATATTTGAAATTTAAAAAAAATCTAAATTTTTTTTTTTCACTTTTGGTACATAAATAACTAAATATTCTTTGCAAAAATTATATCCAAACACAAAAAACGAAAGAAAAAAAACTTCAAAAATTCCAAATAAAGTGAAAATTATTTGGTTTTTATGGCGAAACGCCGACTTAACTTAGTACATTATACACATCTAATTTAGGACCACAAGATTTAAAAGTCTTCTATAATTCTTTAAATTTTGTATTAGTCAAACTAAGACAGTTAAAGTGAGACTCAGAGGGAGTAGTACCTTGAGAATCCATGCAACGGATTCTTCTCTAGCAGCAACGTCTAGTGACTGAGATTGAAACCTCTCAATATAATCAAATCCAGGCACAAAATTCCGCTCATCTTCAATAAGACCAGCGATAGATTCATCGATATCAGCGTACCGAGATTCGATGTCGGACGAGAAAACAGTGTCGGAGTCCTCGTCGCAAAGTAGGCCGGAGAAGCAGTCGGAGCACGAGACTGACATGATAGAACTACTAATCTCATTCTATTTTGATCATGTTTTATTGATGGTCGGAAGTAGAGAGTGGTCGGAGAAGATTGCCGGAATGTTGACGTGGACTTTTAGAAGAAGAAATACAGCAAGTGTTAGGTTTTATTGTGGTGTGTTTGGTTGTGGCTATCTCATTCACTGGGTATAAATAGTAATATTACTATGATTTATATTTTGTTATTTTGTTCTAGGATTAAGAATCTACAAAAAGAAAAGAAAATAAAAGAAAAGGTTAGAGATATATCAACTAGTTTTACAAGTTCAATTAAGTATTCATTTTCTTTTTTGTATTTTGGCCCGTTTTATTCAAATCCCCTTAAGCTACATTTGGTCTAAATCACCTCTTTACTTGACTTTTTCTTATACTCCCTCCGTTCATTTTTACTTTTCCATTATTCCAAAAATAGATTTTCACTTTTGCTTGTCCACTTTCGCATATCATGAGAAAAATAATTTATTTTTCATATTTTACCCTTAGCATTTATTACTCATTCCAAGTCATTTTCTCAACTCCAATACAATTATACACTAATTAATATGGATATTATAGTAAAATACATATTTATTTATTAATACTTAAATAGCGTGCAAATTCAAAAGTGGATAAATAAAAGTGAACAGAGGAGTAATTGCTACCCTCTTCAAATAATAGTGGTCCTAATTGCCTCACCACATTTGACTTTTTTGTATTCCAAGTGATTTCCAATAACTTTTGTCATGTGAAAGTATAAAATAACAATCACATAGTATCATATTAATCTAATGTGTAAAAATAACTAAAATAGCATTTCCTTTCATATTTAGTCAATAATTCCAACTGCTATTTCTTTATCTCCTTCAATATATCCTCTCTATTCCTATTAAAATACAGATACCAATTTTTCTTTCATTTATCATTTTAGAAAGGTCAAATATAAGGGGTAATTACGACCATTTATTGTTTGAGGTGGTAACAATAAGAGAAAAGTCAAGTACATGGATATAATTAGGACCAAGTATAGTTTAAGGAGACCTAAATAAAACACGTCAAGTTTAGAAGCTCTTTAGGTATTCTGCTAAAAAACAAAGATGGTTCTTTTTTTCTTTCGATTTGGTGTCAGTATCCGCATTGAGAGCGATTAAATTCAGTCGACTCACACTAGAAAGCCTCACATTAGAGGCAAAGCGCCTCCTAATAAAAACCGACTTCATATTCAGAACTCGAACTCAAAATTTCTAAATTAAAGATAATAAAATAATTACCTCGCCACCACAACTCTTATTACTATTTTTATTGCTATATTATCAAAAGGTTTCGCAATCAATATCAATCTTAGGCCAACCTTTTAGGATATAAGAAAAGTGAGTGAATACTTTGTACAAATTTGTTTTTTAGTTACATGATCCTTTTCATAGAAGATTGGTAAAATTCAACACATAATAAATCAATTAAAAAAACATAGAATAGAGATTTTTGTAGAGATATTATTTTCTATTCAAATAGTAACTTGCTCAAAGAAAATTATTTCCCCTTTTATGCGTTATATACCTCACATAAAGATTGGTGATGATTATATGGTCCATTAAAAAACATTAGTTTCGATGTCAAGAAACTTAATAAAATAAATTCAGCTGAATATGAATAAGAAACTATATACTGGAGTATTGTTTTAAAAATATATTTTTCGTGAAAAGGATAAAATCCCAATAGCAGCCTCATTGGATACAATTTGTAGGTGGTTCATTATTAGATGACAGGTGCTAAAGTGTCACGTGAGTAACATTGGATGTATAATAAAATAATTAAAACCAAATATCAATTAATCCCAAGTCCTACGGTCCTACCTACTATTCTCCACGCGCATTACTCCTAAGGCCGCTGGTTTCTGAAATTGGTCAAGTTTACATCGTTTGTGTAAAACTTAAGCTTTAATTTAAAATTAATATTTAGATATACTTGCGTAAAATTTTGATTCTATAAAAGCTAAAAATAATAGTCTTGACAATTGTATCAATTCTTAACCAAGTTTATCAAGCAAGTAACCTTGATCATAGGTGAAAAATTAAGTATGAACGCGGACTAGAGTCGATATAGTGTAAAACTTACAGATTGATTCGAATCCAATAGCTTTTAACTCATAGCGGTAAAATCTCTCAAAGTCGACCCCATAAATTAAAATTTTGTTTCGCTTCTTAATGCTAAGATGAAAGTGATATTTTAAGTATCAAATAATTGAAATTCATGTTCTTGTTTCTGACATGATTATGAAACTTGGAAATTAGACGTGATTATGCTAGATAGTTGATAGTACTTCCACCGGTTAAATTTAAGTATATTTTTAGCCTTTTAAATTTGATCCATAATAAGTGTCATTTAAAGAAATCAAGATATCTTTGCTCTAATCATATTAATTCAAGTCTGTAAATGTGTGATTTAGCTAATTTTCCGATAGCATGTTGGTACTATTTCATAGGGTACATTTTACATGTAGATCTGATTTTTCATTTCAAAACATGTTCGACATTTTAATTGGGTGAAACGCGGTGTGAAGTGACTTTACTAAGGTATCTATTTTTGGGGTGATTAAGAGTCAACTTTAGTTTTAGTTTATTCCATATTTATAAATACAAGATCAAGACAAGGTAAAAATAGATTGGATCTCTTCTCCTTTAAAGTAAGTTGAAAATTGCAGATTGATCTAGACTTTTAACTGTTTACCTACAGATTCCCTCCAAAATAATAATAATAAAAAAAACAAATATTTTGCTATTTGTTTTAGTAAAATTGAAGCATAAGTAATTTAGTGTAGCCCATAAACAACGGTTGTACAATATATGCAAATTTGGCACAACTTGTTCAAACTAAAATAGTTTAAAATCTTATACCTGTTCTGCAGACTCACTTCCAAAGCAGTGTAAACAATTAAGCGTCACATAGTTTTAATAATTTTAACAACATCTAAGCAATTACCAAAAGTTATGATGTAGTGGCATTTTTTTTTTATTTTTTTTTATCAAGGGTCTCAAATTCAAGTCCTAGAAATGAAATCACTTTTGGCAGCGATTTAGTTTAGTTATGGAATGAGAACTTTGAAAAGAACAGCTAAAACTAGTAATGATATTTCCCATTAACCTACACGAGTTTTACAAAAATAAAAAAATGTTCACGATTTAAGCATGAAAGCAATGAGTCCAGAACCTAAATGACCCAAAAAAAATGGAAATGAATCAAAATACCTCAAGAAAAAAAAGTGATACCAAAGTACCCTTAACGCATTAAATTATAGCGTTATTGGACTTAATTATGTACTCGATTAAGTCGATAACGCAGATAATTCTTTGCGTTATTCTAGTTTTTTTTTTTTTAACTACTCTCTTTCATTTAAATTTTCACACTTTTTAAAATCTTTGGTAGATTAATCATCTTGAGACTAGAAACTTCAATATTTTATGTAGGACCCAATTTGTTTTTGTGCGATTAATAATGTAGGCTCAATATATTAAGGATATGCAAAATTTTGGGTCGTTGTTTTAGTAATTACTACTCATGTTTTCAATTTATATGGTCGTAATTTGAAGAATAAAGACTTTTGAATAAACATATTGTAATATATGTGTCACTATTAAAATTTGTCATTAAAGTCGATATGAGAAGTTTAAGTTACATTGTTTTAAATTAAAACGGTATTTTTTAAAAACAATGAAACAAGAACCAACATTAAGCAATCACCAAAAATTATGATGGACTGGTAAATAACTTTATTTTATTATTAATCAATTGCTTTTGCAGAGAATGGTTTATCTTCAATTAGGATTCATTTCTTCCAAGTCGAGGATCGAGAAAATAGTGGCTCTATCCTAGAAAATAGAGGTAAGATTTGCATACATCTTATCATCCCTAAACGTCATTTGTGAGATTACAATTAATATATTATTATTATTATTGTTGTTTTAGAATTTTCTGCCATAAATCCAAATTAATCAGGTCTCAAAAAGGTACAAGACATTGAGCGAGAAAAAAAAAAAAAAGGCCAACCTTCCTCGAAAGATTACACTCATTAGGCTAGTGATTAATCTAAAATAGAAGAAATCCAAACACTATGTTAGGCGCAAAAACTCATTCATACGTTATAAACTAAAAAGAAAAATTCATGGGGAATGAATTGTAGATATTGTATGATCACTTTTATGATTTACGAATTGACACCAACCACGCCTTGTCAAAAGAGACAAAAAAGAAAATAGGAAAATTTGGGATGAAAAAAGATTTTGTGAAATAGGCAGAGCACGTGTACTTCGAATATTTGCTATTAATAATTTAATATGCCATGTGGGGGCACTGCTAGAAACTATACAAAATGTGACGTTCTTTAAGGACTCCTTTAATATGATTATTATCATTCTCAATAGGAAAAAGATCAAATTTACCCTCTAAGCATGGTTTATAATTTAAATTTATCTTCCGTTAAAGTTTGAGATCAAATTTGCCCTGTCCGTTAGGATACTTGATAAATTTCTTTTTGATTATGGATGGAAGTATGACTAGGACTCCTTATCAGTCCACATAGGCGCCATGTGTATAAAAAAAATTATTTTTCCTTTAAATCTTAGTGTAAAAAACATACTAATTAAATTTTGTCATGTATTTTTTTTTATTATAAAAAAAAATACAATATCTAATCTTCTTCTCCATTAAACCACCGCTTTCCCTTATGCTTCTCCGCCACTGTCATCACCGTCCACCGCCCTCCACCATCGGTTAATTTATTAAATTGTTGCAGGAGTCAGAATGTGTCAATGCCAGGCAAAACCGATGGTATTGTCAGATGTGTTGCAACACCTTCTACGAAAACTTGTGAGCTTTTATGTTAATGTTGTTTTCCAAATGAAAATAGTAGACTGCGAGCCTGTGGAATATGGATTAATTAGAGCTTTTGAAATTTGGTAATTGAGAACTTTAAACTAATCAATTGTTTGTTGTTGCATATAAATTGTTTTTAACTATCTGAAATGCAAAGTGAAGAGTCAAAACGGCTGCTATGTGTGCGTCTTTTTGGAGATGCAAGAGTGTTAAAATTATTGTCTTTTGACGTGCCAAAAACAAAACAACTGTTAATCTTGGTAAATTAGCCGATGGTGGAGGGCGGTGGACGGTGATGACAGTGGCGGAGAAGAAGAAGGGGAAGCGGTGGTTTAATGGAGAAGGAGATTAGATATTGTATTCTTTTTTTATAATTAAAAAAAAATACATGAAAAAATTTAATTAGTATAGTTTTTACACTAAGATTTAAAGGAAAAATAAGTTTATTTATACACATGGCGTACATGTTTGATAAAGTCTGGTACATCTTGAAGTCCATAATCAGGGCAAATTTATCAAGTATCCTAACGGAAAGGATAAATTTAATCTCAAACTTTGACGGAGGGCAAATTTGAACTATAAATCATATTTGGAGGGTAAATTTGACCCTTTGCCCTTCTGAATATTATAGTTACTATCTTTTCGGTAAAAAAGATAGATCACATGCGGTAAATCAAGTTTGATTGAATTAAATTGGCCTACAGGATCTACTTTTGAGTTTTCACATATATTCTCCTTCTTCTTCTTCTTCTTCTTCTACTTCTTCTTTCTTCTTCCTTTTTTTTTTTTTTTAATTTATTTATTCATTTATTGCAGTTGATTACTCAAATGTCGTTCAACAAATAGAAATTATGTTAGAAAATTACTTTTTTTTTTTTGGACAGAAAAGCACTAGGTTTCTATCACTTCATACATAAAGTTTACTTTTCTTTATTTTGTACTAGTAAAATTAAAAAAATCTATTACAATTACAAAGTAAAGTTATAGGTAAATCTCGATGATGATTATAACTTGATAAGCTGGTAAGAAAGATAGAATAACTAATTTAGTATAGTAGTTAGAATTAAATCTGAAAACGGTATAAAGCTTGAGGGCCCCAATAGTGAATAATTTTAATAAGGCACAATTAACTGAGAGTTGAAACAACGATAAAAGGTGCTGCTTAGATGGTAAACACCCTCAACCTCCAACCTGAAGATTATGGGTTCAAATAATCAATGAAACAAAAGGGGAGCTCCGGAGGGGAGGGGCAAAAAAAAAGCTTTAGAAGAAGGGAAGTAGAAACAATAGATTTCAAGAAGGTGATCCCAACTTAAGGCAATCTATAGTTTAATCGCGCCATGTATATACAGGAGTTATAGGTTTGCCTTGCAAAGCAAATCTCGTGCATGCGAGCCCAATCCATTTTTCTTGGTTTTACTAACCCCCTAAAGATAGAGGTGGAGCTAGTCCTTCGGGTGTGGGTTCGGCCGAATTCAGAAGTTTTGGTCCGATCATATATTTGTATTAAATTTTTTATTAAATATGTACAAATTATTAATTTAGAAATCAGTAACTTTAAAGAATTAAAGCGCGAATCCGCAGGCTTTAAATCACGATTAAAAGCTTATTTTAGCTAAAGATACCATTCTTTATATTATAAAGTAAAAAAGAAAGCTTTATTCCAAACCAACCAAACTTTGAAGTGGATATAACTTAAATCAATAATCAGTGCGAGAAAAAAAAAACAAATAAAATTATACAAAAGCTACGTACGTACTTGTTAATCATCTTTACTTCATTTAACACTATGGAATAAGTAGGCTATTGGCGATGAAAATCGAGTATTTTTTATCACTTTTTTTGGAAATTTATTTTGAAAATTGAAGTTGAAGATGAAGTTGTATTTGATTATAGTTTTTACAAAGAATATTTAGTTATTTGAATGTAATTAAAGTGAAAAAAGTGAAATAAGGTTTTAACTGTTTTTCAAATTTTAAATACAATATATTGAAATTATATTTGAAATTTTCATGACCAAAACTAATTTTTGAATAGTAAAAAAAAAATTCGAAAAAAGTGAAAAATTCTCTTGACCAAACTGGTGCTAAGAATATTATGTTTGGCATTTGAGTAACAAAGAAAAGATTATGAGCCCGTTTGGATTAGTTGAAAAAAAATGAGTTTTAAGCATAAGAGCTTAAAGTATTTTTAAGTGCTGAAAGTTATTTTATAAAGAGAAAAGACATCATTTGACCCCTGAACTTGACACGAAAACTTAGTTTAGCAATTAAACTTAAGTTGTATTTATTTACCCCCCCTTAACAACTTTCAAGTTAATTAAATACCCCCTTGCGGCGGACAGGTTGAGATCTAGGTTTTGTGCACTGTTCGTAGGTGATTGGTCCGCGTCATTAAATATTTTTTTAATTATTTTTATTTATTTAGTTTTTCTCTTTCTTCTTCATTCTTTCCCTATTTTATTATTTTATTAAAAAATGAACCCACTGCAGCCACCACGCCGCCGGCTACGCCTCCACCACCACCGCCGCCACCGCCACCGCATTACCAACCCCCGCTGACAAACAACCAAACCCGCTTCTTTACCCTGCTTTGCATACATTTCTGACGAAAAAGAAAACTCAAATTCATTGTCATTTACCTCCATTATCATCAACGCTCCATCACGACAATGGCTACCTTTTTTCTTCCATCAACAACAATGGCTACCTTTCTTCCATCAACAACCATGGAACTCCAAAAATCGGAAATATCAACAACCCAATGGAACTCCAAAACTATCAATAACATTCTTAATTACGGAAAAAACCACATTAGTAGGTTAAAATTATAACCCACACGACGCCGCCAACGACAACAAACAACTATTACCGGTGACCAGACATAGTTATTTCATCACTACAACAAAATAAAGAATGACTCTTGACCTAATATTAGAACGATTCTTTGCTACGACAATGAATAGAGAGAGAATAAAATTTCATTCAACAAGGAATCCTTGTCACGAAAGTAAAGATTTATACCACGGTAAAGGAAATAACTTTAATGCGCCATAAGCGGTGATAAAATAATCCGGCGGACACCCGTTGAGATTAAGATAATAAAAAATCACCCGTCGGAAAAAATGGTGCCCTTGGCGAACTTTAATCTTTCCTGTAATTGAATTTTTTTCTCGACCTTTAATCTCATTTGCATTTTTTCTCTTTTGCTCATTTAATACCTGAAAAGAGGCTATGTGATTAATGGAGAAAAGACATCTGGGAAGAAGACAAACATGAAAGAGGGAGAAAAAACGACCAAGGAAAATGGAAAAAGAATAAGAAGAAATATTGCAATTTGGGGAAAAGACATCCGGGAAGAAAGAAAGAGACGGAGGGCGGGTTTGCGAGGGGGGGGGGGGGGTTTGGAAGAAGGATAAAGGGAAAAGAATAAGAAAGAAAAGGAAAAAGTTAATTTAAAATGGAAAATAAAATATTAAGAAAATCTTAATATATCATCCAATTAGAAGATGACATATCTATAGTTGGGGACTTTTAGTGTTTTTTTTTTTTTTTTTTTCCTCCCATGACTTTTAAGAGATTAGAGTACAAACTTTTCTTGCGTCTTCGTAAGGCTAAGGGTATTTAATTAACTTGAAAGTTGTTAAGGGGGGTAAATAAATACAACTTAAGTTTAGTTACTAAACTAAGTTTTCGTGCCAAGTTCAGGGGTCAAATGATGTCTTTTCTCTTTTATAAATAATCAGTTACGTGTTTGGATAAAAGTGCTTAAAGGGTTTTTAGAAGTAACGGTAGTATTGGAATTAATAGAAAATATAAAGGATAAAAGGGTAAAGTTGTTGGTTAAGCCAAAATGACTTTTAAGCTAAAAAAAAAAAGTTGGAGTTGAGCAACCTCTTGATTTTGACTTATTTTAAACACTTTTTAACTTAATTTAAACTATTTTTTATTTTTACCAAATACTCAAATAAATTAAAAATAATTTATAAGCTGATTTGATCAATTTATAAGCCAATTCAAACGTGCTCTATGGCAGCCTTAAAGTCGAGAGGTGCCCTCAGTTATCTAGGACCCGCTTTGAACATGGCACAGTGTTATATGATTAATATTTGTGATATTGGAAGTATTATAGGGACCTTTTAACTTTTGGAGGAGCGTCGACATGATGTAACATTTTGAACTCTATAAGAAAAAAGTTGTTAAACAGTATAGTGGAATGACAATAGAATAAAACAACACTATACATATTTTTTGATTTTCATTTGGTCTCCAATATTCATTTATTAAGGTCTAGATTAATTTAGTTTCATGCACCGTAAGACTCATTTAAGGGAGAGCGCTCGCTATTCATACCTGAAATTTAAACCTGAGATTTTTAGTTAAGAGCAAATGAATTTTATCGATCTCACCACGTTCCTTGTTGGTCTCCTGCCGCTATGGGCTATTGTGAATATTTGTTAGTAGTATAAATTAAAGTGACTTTATCTCCTCAACGTTTGGACTTATCCTCTGTATGATCATATAAAAAAAAAAAAAAACCAATCACCAGTAAAATCTCTATTCTCTCCGTTTTTTCATCCATGTTGTAGGTTTATCATGACTAGACTACTTGTGTTGTGTCTCCAAATTCATCTTTCGTCATTTCGGAAATGACATGAAGTTTATAGCTGTTATTGTTGTAGCATGGAACGATACTACTTTATAGCTGTTATTGTTGTAGCATGGAACGATACTACTGTATACTTCCTTCGTCCCCAAAAAATTATCTTAATTTAAATTGATACGAAATTTAAAAAATAAAAGATAACTTTTGAAATATATAGTTCAAAATAAATCTTAAATATTTGTGTGATTGTAAATTATCTTATAAAATTAAATAATTTCTTAATATAGAAATGTGTCAGTCTTTTTAGAACAAACTAATAAGAAAAGCAATATGCAATATTTTTTAGACTAAAAAAATCTTTTTGGGGGAGTAAGTCTTAGTCAAATTGTTACAAGAAAATGAGGGCATATAATTAAAGCGTATGAATTATGATTGCATATAAACCGTATAATTCAAAGCCTAAATAATAGGCATGAGGAAAATTCCCAACCTATTACGACGTTAGTTTCATCATTCATGAGACTTTAACTTCTAAAGTTAACCACTAGGACATTTTCAAGCATGTCTCCCTTAACAAAGACTATCAAGGGATGTAAGTGAAAACTAGATTAAAATAAATATAACCATATTATTGCTAGACAAATAATTTCTTTTTTCTTTCTGTACTTAGATCTTTTACATTTTGTCCTTCTTTGTCTCACTTAATTTTATCTTTGAAATTTCTATTTCCATCTTTTTACATCATGGGTGCAATCTTAATTGAAGACCGCACAACCTAAAAGTAACCTTGGCTTCTTTTTATTATCACGACATCTTTTTTTTTTTTTTTTTTTATCTTACTGAAAAAGCTCATAATAAATACTCGTACTTGAATTGGTGCCCTTTCTAACTGGCAAATCCAAGTAGAGTTAAACCAATAAGAAATTCGTCGATGGCAAAGTCACAACAGGAAAATGCTTCCACATGTAGGGACAGACAATACTAAGGCACACTGGCATTGCTATGCTATCTCTTCAGTGTGGCTGTCTTCCAATACCTACAGTTCAAGCATTTAATCAAGCTTCTCTCCTTTAGCTCCGTTAGGCCATAAATTTTGAGAACATATTTTAAAAATTTATTTTTAAATTTTTGTTTGGCCATAGAATTTTGATAGATATTGAAAACAAATCTTCAAATTACAAAGTCTGGCTCAAATCTATTTTTGGGCTAAGATCTATGTTTTTGCCTCTTTCAAACTTTTAAAAACTATCCCAAACTTTTAAATTTTACATAAAAGCCCCATCTATTTATGACCGAATTAATTCTGTCTGTACGTTCCTCCATTAAAGTCGTATCTACCATTTTCACAATTAAAGCAGTATCTTCTATAAAGTGAACGAGCTAAGTTGTGCTCAAATAGTAGAAAAAGAAATCCTAGGGAAAATTGTTCTGCCTACTGTAAATCTTTGTATTGCAATTTGAATTGTAGTAGTTAGTAAATGTGTTATTAGCTGTTGTTATTAAATATCATGTTCTGCTTTATTTGGGATTAACAAGTATGTATATTTTGTATGGTTGGTATTCTTGATAATTTTTCGAACTTACGGGTATGAGTAATGTTTCATATTTTCCTAAACAAAAGGTGAAATATATTTTTAAGAAAAACTATGGCCAAACACATTTTCAAAACTTGAAAAACTTCACCTAAATTAAATTTTTCATTTTTTTTTTTTTTTTGAGAATCTATGGCCAAACGTTAGCTTAACCTATGGTCTTTGGTCAACATGTTGTTAACCTACCAGCTCAGTTTAGTTCAATTCAATTCAATTTATTGCATCTACTCTCTTACAGTATTTCAGGATGTATTAAAGGAGAAAAGTAAAGAAGAGGTATGCTCCGATTCAAAATAAGTGTCAACTTAATCTTTTTTAACATATCCCTTAAAAAAATATTAACTCGTATAAAAATAAATATTTGACTAAACTATCCTTAATTAAAATTTATATATTACTATTAACTTGACACGTTGCGATCTGGTCACATAACACTGAATAAGGATAAATCTGAAAAAATAAAATTAATTCTTTTTTAATTATGTAAGTGTAGACCAAAATAAAAGGATTACTCAATCAGTTTACTTTTACTTGTCCACTTCTAATTTTGCACACCTCTTAAGAATTAATAAATGAAGTATTTATTTTACCATATTGCCCATATTAATTGGTGTATAGTCTCAATAAACTTGAGAGATGATTTGAAAATGAGTAACTAATGTTAAGAATAAAATAAGAAAAAAAAAGATTTATCTTTCTCTTAATATATTAAAATGGATAAATAAAAATAAAAATTTATCTTTAATATAGTGAATAAATAAAAGTAAACAAAGAAAGTAAATAAACACTTGTTATGAACGGAAGGGAGTAATAGTTACTCCTATTTATCTCGTATTGATTGTTCCATTTTCCAAAGTTTTTTGGTAGAAATTTCTGGCAGAAACTATAAATGGCCTTTAAATATCCGTAGTACATTTATCTGATTATGCACTTAAAGGCTAAAGCCATATATCAAGTTGAATATTACTTCCTTCCTTCATTTTTACTTGTCCAGTATATTACTCCTTTCAAATAAAAAAGAATGTTCATTTAGCCTTTTTTTTCTTGAATCAGAAAGAGAGTTCGCATATCAAATTAAAAAAGAATTAACCTTATTTTTCCAGATTTACCCGTATTAAGTGTTATGTGATCAAATCCCAATACATATTTAATTAGGGGCAGTTTAATCAAATCACCTCTCTTTGTCTAGGAATTAGTATTTGCTTAAGGGATGTGCAAATGGCTAAGTGAACACTTTTTTTGATCCGGAGAAAGTAATAAATGTCCACTTTTACTTATTTAATTTGAAAAATCAAGAGATAATTTACCATTTTCACATCGTTGTTTAAAGCTTTTGAAGGAGGAAACAACCTAAAGCCTTGCTACATCATCCGACGTGAAATCCTATCATATTTTGTGTTAGTTTAAGTCAATTAACGTTTAAGAATGTGTAGACATAAAATATTTACCCGATTAAACTCGGGTCTCTACGAGACAAGCTAGCCCAATCAATGTTCTTTAAATTCTAAGGTTCGGTAGGGCTTTTTGATGGATATTCTACCATAATTCCTAGCTCATGCCTATATAAAAGGATACATATTCCCTTCAAAAGATATCTCGAATATCTCATAAACTCTTGAATATTCACAAAGAGATCAAGAAATCAAATATTGTCTTTCTCAAATATGAACTAATCAAGAGCCGATCTTTCTCAAGATCAACTCGAAATATTGAAGTGTTGCCTAATGTTTTATGAGCGATAATACATCACAAGGAGGTCCGCATCATCCTACGTTCTAGAAATGTGCTACTAACGGTCCTCGAATCACAAAGAAAATTTAGGAGAGAAAAATCAAGGGAATACACAAAATTATACTCACGATTTTGATGAATAATTTTTTTTTTTTTTTTGAGTGATTGGAGTTTATTTTTCATACTTGAGAAAATTTATTATACAAACAAATTGGCACGCCCAGTGGAACTAATTCTGCCTTTAGTCTTTTCTCTCACAAATTAAATCTGCAAAATCTGAAGTCAATTGTACGATGGCCTCAAGGAAGAACATCAACATTGAAGGCAACAATATCGATTTTGATGATACCGAAAAAGAAAGAAATCTTCAATAATGGAGGCAATCTCTAGAGGATAACATCTCTTGTTATCTACCCAAGTGTCCTCATCAAAGCGACAAAACCGCAAAGATGGAAGCTTTGTGTTTATGGTTACTTCAAGTCTCGTCATTAAGTTTCGTCAATCCTACACTCCAACAAGCCTTGAAGTAGGGGCATTTGTAGAATTGAAAATTTTAACCGATTAAACTCGGGCCTCTACATGACCAGCCCAATCAATGTTCTTTAAATCCTAAGGTCTGTTAGGATTTCTTAGAGGCTATTCCACCCTAACTCCTAGCTCATACTAATATAAAGGGGTACATATTTCCTTCAAAAGACATCTCGAATATCCCATAAACTTCTGAATATTTACAAAGAGATCAAGACATCAAATATTATCTTTCGCAAAGCTGAAGTGATCAACAGGGGATCTTCTTCGAGATCAACTCAAAATATCGAAGTGTTGCCCATGTTCTTGGCGATCAAATACATCAAAATGCCCTCGAATTATGGTGAAAATTTAATAGAGAAGAATCAAGGGACAAACAAAGTTTTACTCACAGATATTAATGTAACACCCCGTAAATTCGGGTTAGGTGTGAATATGTAAAACTAGTAATAAGATGGTATTTTTGCTATATGAATCCATCGGGATGAATATGGGAGATGAGCAGTCGTTTTGAAGTCAAACCAAATAGTGAAGTTCGTAAGAGTTCTCAAACTCGCCTAAATTTCAGTAGGTTTGACTTCTAAGCCAGTTTCGTGAAAATACGTTAAGAATTTAGGAAAACTTCCTCCATGAAATTTGTAGGTCTTTGAAATAACTTTCTAGCAGTAGGTCGCCCAGCTCCAACAGAGCTCTGTGCTAGGAGTTATGCCCATTTTACTGAGCATCGTAAGTGCAGTGTAAAAATTAGGTGTGCGCGGCGCTCTGGGCGTTTCCTTGGGCGGCGCCCAGGCCAAATTTTCAGGAAACTCAAAATTTTTATGCCTTCAAAATAGATATACTGTGTGCATCACCCTGGGTGACGCACCAAGCCATTTTATGCCTGAAGCGATTTTTCCTGAATTTTATAAAAGCCTAACTTCGTTATATTCATTCTCACTTCGTTTTGACCAACTTTTTGAGAGGAAACAACCCTAAAACTTCCCTAAAACATATAAGATTCTTGAAAACCGAAGAAAGAGAAGTTGAAGGAGATTTTGGGAAACTTCTTAAAGATTCATTATTGAACCTTGGGAATTCCGTTTTGCTAGCTTTTAGCAGGATTTGAGGTATGTCTCTTTTGAAACTTTCTTTTGATGTATGTCTCTTTTAAATTTTTTTTTTTTGACTATAAAGGTAATTTGTATGTCTCTTTTTGAACATACTCTTTCGAACGGTTTTATGAACTCCTTGGTTGTGGTTTGTGTGCGTAAGGGACAAGCCCACATTAAACCTTGTTTGTACTATATTATATATACATAGTCGTGATTGTATTCTTCTCTAAAGGATGATTGAAAATTGAGATATAAAGGTTGGTGTTTGAATTCGAATTACCCCATAAGGGATGTTTAAACTTGATAATTGAAAATCTTGACTATCTCGTGGGAATGCTCTATAATAGATTGTGTTGAACTTGAAACTTGTTTAAAGAAGTGAATTCGATATCTAAAAAATTAAATGACTTGATGTACCCCTACAATGGGATGATGAACATGATAGGGATGATGAACATGATCATTAATGAACAAATTGACTATGATCATTAATGAACCAATTGACTATCTTGATATGACTTGTGATTCGGCTTCCATGCCATAATTTGAGATTCGGCTCTATGCTATGATTATGAATTGGTTGTTTTGCTATGCTTCTCCGTTGTTTGTGTTTGGCCTAGCTACTCGGGAGGAAGGGTAGTCACTATGGATCATAGTGGGGGTAGCCTAGCCATTCGGGAGTAAGAGTGGTCATTGAGGGTTACATACCCCGATGTGGTATTTGCCTAACTATTCAGGAGGAAGGATAGTCATCGTGGGTCAAATTGCCCCGGTATGGTGCTTCTATGCGGTTTAGGAAACCTTAAATGGATGTCCCTTCGTTATGTTGATTTGGGCCTATATCGGCATGTGTTATACTTTGGTTGTTTGCGAGTGACTTATTGATGATCTTAAATTCATGATTGAAAGACTTCAATGCGATAAATGACATAACGAGTTGAAATTGATTTATTTTTTATTTAACAGTTTTCATTAATGGTGTTATTAAGTTTGGTGATTTATTCTATCTTTGAATTTAAACTGCTTTTTTTGACACCGTTTTACTGATCCTTATTATATTATTTCGTTATATTAACTATTGTTCCGGAGACACTCCTTTGAGTACCCAGTACTCAGGCATACCATCCTTATTTTTTATGGTGTGTTAGGTATCGTTGAGGAGCAGGTTCGTGATACGCCTAAGACTTAAGAGAACTTGTTGCCTTCGAGACTACTCGGTGAGCCCACATGATTGTTCGTGGGACACCATTCTATCTTTACTTTTCGTATTTTAGTTTTCGGGTTGCGTCCCGATGAGTTAGACATTTATTCATTATCTTAGAAGCTCCATCGATAGTTATCAGATTGTGGGTAGCGTGTAGCGTGTTGGAGTCTCATATGACTCGTTGGGGCATTTTGCCACGTTTATTAACTGAATACTTGATTTGATTTCCGCTGAATTATCCCTAGAAATGACTATGCTTTCATTCAATTATGTATGACTTATTTTGTGTTCAATAAGACGATTACTTAACGGTAAGGGTTAGGTGTACATTGATTACAATAAGGTACTTTTGATGTTGTTCATAGCATCAGATGCCTGTTACGTCGAGGGTCGGGTTTGGGGCGTGACAATTAATCAGTAAAATCTCTTTTTTGTGGTTGCAATTTATTGTTCGTATAGAAAATTTAGCCAATTAAACTTGGGCCTCTATAAGACGATCCTAGTCCATGTTCTTTAAAGTCTAATATACGTTAGGATTTCTTGGAGGCTATTATACAATAAAGTCTAGCTCATGCCTATAAAGGGAGACATATTCTCTTCAGAAAGCATGTTGAATGTCCCATAAACTCTTGGTATTCATAAAGAAATCAAGACATCAAATTTTGTCTTTCTCACAATCTTAATTAAATCACATCTTTGTATTTATTTTGAGATTGCAGTAATTTTTCGTACAAGAGAAAATTTATTGCAATCGAATTGGCATGCCCGGTGGGACCAAATTTGGCTTTCATCTTTTCTCTTACAAATTAGATCTGTGGAATCTAGACCACAAAACCTCAAAAGTGGAAGCTACATTTTTATGGTACTTCAAGTCTTGTCTTTGAGTTTCGTCAAGCCTATCCTTTGATAAGCCTTGAAGTAGGGGGAATTGGTAGACATCAAAATTTTATAGGCTCTACAAGACGAGCCCAATTCATGTTCCTCAAACCCTAAGGTCCAATAGAGTTTCTTGGAGGCTACTCAATCCTAAACCTAGCTCACGCCTATAATAGAAGACACATATTCCATTGAAGAGGCATCTTGAATATCTCATAAGCTCCTGGGGTATTCACAAAGAGATCAAGGCGTCAAATACGGCCTTTCTCAAAGTTGTTGGCCGACGTTCCTAAAGATCAAATACATTGCAGGGAGGCCCAAATCATCCTATCAATCCAACAATACACTATATAAAGGAATAAACAAAGTTGTACTTACAAATATTCATCCATAAAGTTGTGCTTACAAATATTCATCGATAAAATCTCTTTTTATTTGTGGTTGCAGTTTGCTTTACGTACTTTGAAAAAATTATTACAAACCGGATTAACTTAATAAATTCTAGATCTCCACACTATCTTCAAAATCACAATAAAAACCCTAAAGGACCTAGATTGAGAATTCATCCTAAGAGGTAAGTTCCAAAGATTAACTTGTTGATTCCTTACAATTAGAGTATTAAGAGTTATAAACAAGAAATTGATAAAAAAGATTGGAGGAATTACAGGAAGCCATGAATGACAGAGCCTAGAAGATAAAGGGATGGTACGTTTAATTGTAGTAGTCCAAAAGGTTCACTTCTATAGTTTTAAACAATGAAAAGGAATGACTATGAACTAGTATTGAAGCCTAAAGCCCAAAAAAAAAAAAATCATCTAGACAGTAAAGTGAGATTGATAAAGGATCCACATGTAATTCAATTAAGAAGGATTGAATTACCAATAAGACATGTATTGATGAATTGACTATGTTGACTTGTAGATTGTTAGTTGCGGAAACTTGGGAAACTTAAAGAGACGAATTGGAACCAAAACTCTAAAACAACTTAAGACTAACTTACTATTGAGATTTTTAAATAAGTTCACGTCCTCTATATGATTCATAAGTATAATTGCTAAAAGGTAATAAAATAACTATACCTATTATCTTGTGTGACTCATGTGCAAGTTGGATTAGAACTGAGATAATATGTGTTTGTATTAATCATGAACTTGTTTGTGTGAGCATGTTAACTTGCTTCTTTTATGTGGATTGATTGTTTACCTTAATCAAACTCGGTTATTAGTTCGATCACATTCAGTCTGGGTGACGTAGCCAACTTTTCTCGAGCATAAGTGTTACCAGTCCAGGGTTAGCCACCACATGCTTACGGGTGCTAATTATTTGCTGGTGGAGATATGCTGACACTGCCCAGTGCGTGATAATATTTCCATGTACTCGTGGTCATTGTATAAAATCTTTTTAGAAAATACTTTTTTAGTCAAGTTCATTTTTAGAATATTTTCAAATATCTATTTTCATTAAATACCCAGATTCCTAGTTTATCCAATTCTGATCAAGTTCAGTTATTCAGTCATGAATTTTGCATATTTTGTGTTTATTTAAAATTCTTATTTTTCTCATTAAGTCTTGTTTTGTTGGTGATACTTAGCTTGAGTATGTCTTCTTCCTTTTTGAATGCATACATGTAATACTGAGCTTGACATTACCTGTTAGACCCCTTGCAAATTTTGATTCTCTTCTACTACTTATTTGGTGAGAGGCTCTTTCTTTAGTAGTTTATTTTTTTGTAGTGCTTGTGTTTCGGGGTATTGCCCTGAAAATGTCATGTGTTTAGAGTTTTCATTGTTCATTAGAGACTAATGCATTAGGTGGTGGGTTTGTCAAAAGTTTAGTATTTTAAGATTTTACTAGTAGGGATATGCTTACCCAGAGGCGTATCTAGCCTTGTAGGTAGAATTGAACCCCTAACTTTTGACGCGGAGCATTCTGTGTAAAAAATTACTAAAGTTGTAATAAATAGTAGATATGAATCTATAGCTTTAGAAATATAATGGGTTCAATGCTGCGAATATCAAGATTGAACCCATGGAGTTTAAATCTTAGATCCGCCTATGTGCTTATCCTAATGCAGTATTGGTAAGTACTTCCAGTATATTATTTCAGAAATCATACTAAGTGTTACTCAGTCATCTAGTTTAGGATTCACTCGATGGATAGTTTATGTCGAGTGTCGATCACGTCTCACTTAAGTTTAGGGGGGTGGCATTGTGATTCATATTGTGTATCATTTAGGATTTATTCGCTAGTACTAAAGTTAGAATCTTTTTTATCATATTTTTACGATTATAAAGTGCAAGAATTATGAAATGAGGGTGTACGCAAATATAAATCCTATAAGAGTATGATTGAAGTACTTTCTGGAGAAAGTTAGTTGAATGAGATAGTTTGAATTGACGATTTGACTTGCTCAATTGAGATTACAAGGGTGGAATATTCAGAATTAGTCAAGTTCGGATAATTGCTTGAGATAGGTTGAGCCTTACTTTTTCCTAAGTTAAGAACTTAATTAACTAGAAAGTCCATGTTACATGTTCTGATAGATTGCCTAATATAAAATTGATCAAGTCTATACGTATGTACACTTAGAGTAAGTATTGATCAAGTCTATACGTATGTACACTTAGAGTAAGTATTTGAATTCAGTGATTCAATTACAAGTTTTTCACATCAGAATGAATTACATAAAGAACTCAGTCATGCATATATGCTTAACTATTATTTAATAATGTCAGAAAGTGATTATATTGCATGATTTAATTACTTGTGATATACGCAATAGTATTTTTTTTTTTTTGTTGGTAAAACAGATATTATCATAAATTAACTAGCAATTACAGTAGCCATAGAGTTTGTCAAAGGCATTCCCTGATTGTGTTCAAATCGATCAACAGGGTTGTTAATATTACACACATTAATTGTTCTTATAAAAGTAGTTCCTTTCATGTCTATCCAAAAACATCTATTTCAATACACCGAAGGAGCTAGGATTCATTGTGCAACACCAAAAATTCTTCTTCTTGCCCTTTCCTTAGCTAGAGCATCCACCACTTGGTTCTGCTCCCTATAGACAAGCTTGATATGTGGGTTCCCCTGCTCCGTCATCATAAATCTTCATTAATGAATTAAATCATCATAAATCTCATGTTCATTAAGAATCAATTGAATTACCTCTGTTGAGTTATTTTTCACCACAACTGGTTTCAAGTTTTGCTGCACTGCAAAGGTGAGTCCCTCCAATAGAGTAGCGATTTCAGTGTGGGTGTTTGTTGCAAGGGGTAAACCTTTTGTGAAACCAATTATACAATCCCCATTGTTATTCCTAATCACTCCTCCTAAACCCCCAATATCAGGATTCTCAATGCAAGCCCCATCAGTGTTGATTTTATAGAAACCTTTGTCAAATGGAATCCATCTCACATGGATGTTTATGGTGGGTTTATGGTTTTGTAGGTTGCCTATGAGGAGGCAATATTCAATGTTTTTGGACGAAGTGTCTTTGTAGTTGATGGGGTCCTTCTTATGATTGAACTGGTTGTTATTTCTAGACAGCCAGATATGACAAAAACATAAGGGAATGATATCCTTCCAGATAAGAGAGGTATCAAAGTTCTTGTTTTTGATGCTGTCTAGAGTGTTGGCTCAATTCTGAGGGCGGAATTGAATCTTGTTGCCTTAATTGTCAGGCATCCTGAGGTTGCACATGTTATGCCAAAAATCTAAGGCATTTGGGTAACCAAAGAAGAGGTGATAAATGTCTTCATTTGTGGCATTGCAAAAGCTGCATTGGTTTTGGATGTTGAGGCCTATGGAGAAAGATACTTATTTGTTAGGAGTCTCCCATGTTGGAAGATCCACATGAAAAGCTTGATCTTATTAGGATTTTTCAATTTCCATATCCAACTAAAGTTTGCAGAACGGTTAGTGGGATTCCTTCTGTTATACTTGTCGATGAAAATATAAGCAGATTTAGTGGTGAACTTCCCATTGATGTTAAGGCTCCAGGTGATGTTATCAAGTCTTCTTGAGTTGTGAGGGATGAAGTCATCTTTAATGGCATTGGAAAGGGAAGGAGGCAAAACAAAGGGAAGTTGGTACGCAATAGTTAGTAGTGCTAAAACTCATCTCAGATTTAAATAATGTGATCACATATGACTTGCGTGAAGTAGTTAACCTCCCTAAGTGTGAGTGCTACAAAGGATAGGGGTAGCTACCCTGCACTTGCAGCTGTTAACGCGTCTTGTATTTCAACTTGATAAAAATGGCTAACCTCCCTAAGTCATGTGAATGCCGTTAGAGATGGGGGTAGGCTAGTTATCCGACACTTATAGGCTTCATTGTTTGTTAAACCTTTACAGGATTAAATACTTTTTAGTAAAATTTAGTTTTAGCGATATCTCAGATTTTATGACTTAGTTTTTGCTTATATAAATTTCAGTGTTCACTAAATGAATTGGTTAATTTACACTGCATTTCATTATAATTATTTAGCCAGGATAGTCTTAGCTTGTTCTTCTTCTTAGGAAATTGTCCACGAGGCTTACACGGCTACGTCGTGTAACAAGTGTTAAGGATGTAATTGACAAGGTTTGTTGTAAATCTTTGTCATTTATGCTAAAACTGTAAACCTACTCTTCTTGTCTAGAAGCTGCTTGTAGGTGTCTTAAAGTCTTAAGTTTGCTTCTACAAGCTCTTGAGTGGTACACTAGGCTAGAGTTAGCTTAGTTGTATTAGTTGAATTCTCAAAGGTGGCTTGTTGGAAGAATGTCTTCACAAGAACTTTGAGTGATACACTAGGCTAGAGTTAGTGTAGGTGTATTAGTTTCCTTAGCTAGAGTTAGTCAAGTGGAGGTGCTTGCAATCGAAGTATTGTAAGGGTGGAGAGAATACAGGGGTTAGTTCCTAGGTTGCAACTATTGTAAGGGTGAGGGATTATGGGAGTTAATTCCTAGTTTGCAATAGGTTGTAATCGACAATTGCTCAGTTAATGGAGTTGAAATCCTACTGGGGTAGGTCGTAATTTTTAATCCCTTGAGCAAGGAGTTTTCCACGGTAAAGTCTTGCCTTCTGTACTTACTACATTGCATAAGGGAATTGGTACTCAACCAGGTCCCTTCATGTACTGTTTGGTGAGCGCACAGCCTACATCAATTGGTATCAGAGCAAGTTCTTTCTAAACGGTTAACACCTAGAAAGGATTGTTCAAATGGCTATCTCACCAAACAGAGAAGGAAGATAGAAGGATGTCCATGTAAAGAAAATAATAAGCGAAACTCTATCTGAGCAGCCCACGATGAATCTTGATGCCGAGTATGAAAAGGATAACGTACCTCAGAAGAACATAACTAAGGTGAACATCATTTTGAAAAGTCCCTATAAGAGATTTGTTCCTCAACTGTAGTCATGTAGATTTTGAATTAAAAAAAAAATCACGGAGTTGTAAGACTTGCATCTCAAACTATCTCCACAATGAGGACACTGCTAAACAGAAGTAAAAAAAAATTATCTGCATAAAAAATGAGTAAACTTGTCTAAACTATTACACCCCAGAAAATTTCGCGTTACTAAGGCTGCAGACGGATTAATGTGAGCTCAAGGAGGAGCAAATATTACAAGTATAAAGGATGAAATTCTACTGTATTAGTATTTAGGATGGCGATGAGTATGATATTTGAAATTCGTACAATATGATTGGAATGATACGTTAAAAGACATATAGCCCTCGTAACCGTAAGCTAAGGTGGGGCCCACATGATGGGGTTTTTTATAAAGGACATATGACAAGTTATATGGACAATATATGTGAAGTTAAACACAACTCAAGAAGGACCCTTGAGCCAAATCCAAGTGTAAGCCCTCCAAAAATATGTTTTTAAGTTACGTTTTCGGGTGATCTGACTTCGGGAGGCCATAACCCCATCATTATTTGGGAATTTGGGAAAATTACAAATACAAAATTTGTAGATAATTGAATTATCTTTCCAACCATATGTCGTGGAAATTTATTCGATATCGGAATCAAGAGATATGAATGTTTTACTGAACAAATGCGCTGGCCGCGAGTAGAGAGCCTAACATGTGGTGGACACGTGGCAGGACCGCTCCACCGCCATTGCTCACTATAAATAGACTACAAACATGTCATAAACAGCATGATAATATGATATAAGGTTCAGCAAGCTTATGGAAGTTTAGAGAGAGAGAGAGGAGAGGTTAGAGAGAGAAAGTGAGGGTTTGATCAAGTTTGAGGCCCCAAATCTCGAGGCTCATGAAGAGTGAAGTGAGGAACAAGTTGTTGTCGTCATTTTGAACCAAAAATTGGCTTTGTATGGTGTTTATTTCATGGTTATGGACTACATAAGGTATTTTTAAGTTGTCTATGATGTTATTTACATGTTTATTGATAGATTCGGATTAGAATGCGAAATGTTGATGTAATTGTCGTATATGTTGTATTAAGGCATTGGGGCTTAGGTGTTGATTTGTATGGATTCTTTGGTGGATTTAGTTAGATTATTGTGGATAATTATTGTGTATTGTTGTTAATGTTGATATTGATGGTTTGTTAACTGAATTGGGGTATTGGAATTGTTCAGAATAGAAAGGAAATGCTGTCTAAATGTCGATAAAATATCAATTAGTTAAGAACTAAGTTATAAAGTATGGTATGAGTTGATAGTCTGTATCTTTGGTATTGATAACAGATTGATGATGTTCGAGGCTCGAATAATGGTTAGCTGGAAAGCGGCAAAGGTATGTAAGGCAAACCTTTCTTCTTTTGGCATGATTCTTGTTGTTGTTCAATCTATATGTACTTCATATGATTTCATTCTTGGAAGAGTAAGGTCTAAATGTTTCTTGTGATGGCTTATTGATATTGTACTCCAATTTTGTTCCGGCGGAACACCCGTAAGGTGCTAAGTTGAGTTGTGTATATGGTTTTACTAATGATTTCGAGGAAATGAGTTTTATACTAAAGGAAACATAAAGTTTGATTTTCAAAACCACTCCGAAAGGGGTGCAAGATTTTACTACTTCATCTTATTTACGATTTATGTTTACATTCCATAGTATCATCCCTTTGTATTGATATGATAATTTATTCTTTGGGTAGGGCAATAAGATGAAATTGAGTGGAATATAAGTAGTAAGAATTTCATAACAATTCTACCCTCAAACCTGGAAGTATGTCCTCCTAAGTCTAGTGAGATACAAATTTGACAACTTCTTATGAGAGACTAAGGCTAATAACTGGATTGTGATGAATTGAAATTGATATTTTTGGATTGAGTTTGTGTTGATATGATGGTGATACTAAGCCGGAAGCGGCTGCCCGAAGGGTCCATCATTATTATGCCGAAAGCGGCCGTCCGAAGGGACTATTGTGATACTAGCCGGAAACGGCTATCCGAAGGGACCATTCTGTTAACATGTCGGAAGTGGCAAGTGTGTTGGATTGCATTATTTACTTAAAGATTGTTTTGAGACTTCGTGTGCACATTTATGTTTTTTCCAGCGAAGGTCGTCGTAGGTATTGAGTTAGATTGTGATTTCTTTTCTCTTAAGTCAAATTATGATTATGATTTGTTACCACCTTACATACTCAATACATTGTCCGTACAGACGTCCTTTTGCCTGGGGACGCTGCGTTCATGCCCGCTGCCCCAGATTGTTTGGCAAGTTAAGTGTATAGCTAGGATGCTTGGACGTAAGCTGGGATTGGCAAGTTCCACCTCATTCTGGAGCTGTACTGAGTCATGTATAGATATATATGATTATGGGTATGTCGGGCACATCGTCCCGAGTCATAATGTTCGGTTTACTTCCTAGACTTCTTGTCGCGCCCGAACCCGGGCTCCGGACGTAACACGCACCCCGGTGCCGACCGTACGTGACCGAGCGAACCAACGTCGGGCCGAATCAACATGTGATATCAAAACATAACTAATTTATAAAATAAAACTAACACAAGCTGATTAACTAGAAGTCTCACTGAAATATCATAATGCGGAAATACTTAGACAATCTGAACATATCTGAAAGTGACAACATGGCTAAACCAAACAACAATCAACGATCACAACAAGGCTAACATAATAAATATCGACCGTGTGAATCGTGTCTATGAAGCCTCTAAGAGTGCCGAATAATAGTCGCCTATAAACCGAATCGATCGGATAATCGACAACGCCCCGGCGAATTTGGGGCTCACTAATAGCCGATACGTGCACTCCTAAATAGCCGAGTCGTCAACCACAATATATCGTTGCTCGCATCGCGAGACGCAGCCCCAACAAATAAAGGGGACATCAGCACATTTGAATTGCATCGGTATGTAAAGCAATCAAGCAATAAAATACCGAAATCGAAACCGATAATCAGAATCGTAATAAGTGCAAGAAGTAGAGTTATGAATACTCCCCGCTCTATATCCGAATCATCCGTATTATCCGTGTTTGTATATGTGGGGCCTCGCCCAATAATAAATGCACGCTATGGCCTCGCCTAGTAGTGCGTCGACCAACGGCCTCGGCCGTACGTATACGTAGACACAAGATCGCGTGCCCTCGGGCAAAATCGCATATGTATAATTATGGTTAATTAATAAGGACCGAGACCATAACAACAATGAACAATGCCGAACCGAAATAGACATCTTTCGGACCGAACCGAAAACACCGACCGTTTCGAGCATACCGAATTTCTAGCATCGAGACTCATGTGGTAACAATACATAAGTCTATAAAGATTACGTCCGAGTTCATGATATTCAAATTGATAACTATGAACGAATTCCGTAATCGCAACCCTAGAAGATAACGTTCTACAACATATCATAAAACCCAGGGCTAAACCGTATTCCGAGTCAAATTATCGACAAGTATGAAGAATGAGGCGTAGGAGAATCATGAACATTCCCTAACGTAGATAGTTAGCCTCACATACCTTAATTCCAGCCTTTGAGCGAAATACAATGTTCGTCGCCCTTTCAACTTTGATCTATATCAATACAAGCCAAAGGGATTCTATATTAGCAATAATATTCATGCTTTGGTCATCTAAGCATTTTATCAAACACTTAGTGGGCATAAAGCTCCACAATCTCCATTAATGGTGTTTCTTCACCCAATTCCCATTCTATTACTTATAGGTGATTCTACAATCTCAATTAGATGTAATTAACATCATTCTCCATCACCCATATCATTATAACAATCTCAAGTCAACAATCCAAAACTCTAGCATAGTTTATATAATCCTCTTTATCAAACCCATTTACTATTCTCCCAAGAACTCATCAATTCACAACTATACATGATTAGAGAGTAGAAACATTACATTTTTGAAGTCCAATCCTCTTGAATTCGGGTTCTAGGGTTTCCACATCCAACAAAATGTTTCCAATCCTAACTCTATGGATTAGAAGAGTTTACTCAAGTTAGAAAGGGATTAGGGACTTAAATTCACCCTAGAATCATGATAAAACTTACCTTGTGGGGTTCTTGAGGCTTGGGACTTGTTCTTCTTGACTTTAGGTTAATTTTTCGTGAATGGGGGTGCTGGGGAAATAGACCCCAAATCTTAAATATAACCTAAAACGCGTAAACCCGACCTTTTGACCCGAAACTGATCCGTTTCGTGATGGTTCCGCGATGCGGGTGCATCGCGCAACATTTTGAAGCTAAAAACTCAAAGTTGCGCGATCTCTCCCTGAAGCGGGGCCATCGCGCGCTCTCTCACGCGCCCTCACGCGCCCCGAGAAGCGACGGGTGTCGGTTTTACATAGTGTTCGGTAAAATGGGCATAACTTCTCGTACATAACTCTGTTCAAGACCCATAATATACCGTTGGAAAGATATTTCAAAGGGCTACAACTTTAATCAAGGAAGGTTCCTCAAATTCCCAACGGATTTGCACGAAATTTGACTGGAAGTCAGACGTATCGAAAACTTAGCCGATTCTATAGGATTTCAAGTGCTTTACTATTAGCCATATTGAGATGATCATATCTCCTTGATCCGATCTCTGATTGGCTTGGTCCTTATATCGTTAGAAAGGTATTTCTACATACTATAACTTTCATTAAGGGTACTTTCCCAAATTTCAAACGATCAAGGAGTTATCGGCCGAAGTAGGTGTATCAACCATTTTCGCAAAACGTTCGAACCTTCAGTTTTTCCGCTAAAACTCTAATGCTATGAGTCTAAACTTAGTTCCAAGATGCAGGATGTTACACTTCTACAGACAGTGTCTTGTGATATGTTTGTCGAGATGTCGACAAAGTGATGTTAGTTGAGTCATTTGTGGATTTTAAAAGAGTATGTATTTTAGATGATTTCAACTGGTTTAAAGTACTTATTTGATTGAAAGTTTTCATAATCGTTATAAAGATAATGATTTCTATTTGGAAAAGTTTTATGTTTTTAAAAGTTTTTGAAATAACAGGTTTAATAGAGCGAATGTCTAAGGGTTCGCTCGACTCTGATGAGAATCGGGTGCCCGTCATGACCTACCATTGCTAGGGTGTGACATAAACAAAAAGGGAAATCCAACTAACCCTGTGCATTACTCCAAGGGACCCAATCCGGTGTGGGGTCCCAAACAAGGTCAGTGATTATGTTGGAAGACTTGACTGAAAATGAGGTGATCAGGAGGAAAATGAAATCTACCTTTCACAAGAGCTTCCAAGGAGAGGATGGATGTATGAAGAGAAAAGCATGAGCAAAACATCCTCTCATGTTTCAGAAAATTAGGATGCAACAAGGTTTTTAACAAGTGTAAAGTGGAGTCTCAACCCCAAGATATGCAGAATAAGCCAACTTGAGGACACATAGTCTGTCCTATCCTTTTCGTTATCAAAAATTCGAGTTTGGTGACTAATCACTTGAAGAATCGGGTTGTTGACACTATGTAAGACGTTTTTTTTTTGGATACTTTCTCCCTTCTCTATGGTTATGATAAAGGATAAGTTAAAGTCAGGAAAAAAGTTTTTTTTTTTTGGTGACATCTAACTCACTTTTACTGCTACAGGTATACACACATGGATGTCTCAGAACAGTGTAAGCAGTGACTTGGCACATTTCAGAGTTGTTGCTTGGATGATTTTTTTTTTCCAAACAGAATCAGCAAAGAACCTGGTCTCTACAACTCAAGTTAGTAGTCTTTTCGGCACAAGTATAAAAGTGAAAATGTCATATAAGTACCAAGTCACCAAAACCTTTTGAAAATTCTCCTCCAGACTTTACACCTCCCTTCGTGACCCGACTCATTCGTCATCTAACTCTTTCATATACCCTTGATTACCTTTCCCTCGTTTCAATTGATGCCGAAAATCCAACATACCTCCTTACTTCTCCTCTCCCACATACAAGCCTGATACATTTCTCACTCTTAGTCTCTATCCTCTCTTGTTGTTTTATTTTAGAATCAAACTTCTATCCTCTCTTGTTGTTTTATTTTAGAATCAAACTTCATTGTGTCTAGTGAAGGACCTATTTCTCAAGTCCTTGTTGAAATCGACCCCCCTCTCTCTCACCTTCCAAGGCCCAAAATCCACCTGAGTCAAGATAACCCATATCCTCTCCAAAGCCCATCCTCCTATCGATCTAAAACGTGTCACCACTTCCTCAAAATCCTCTGCCTCCAGCTACCTTCTTTAGCCATACTTGTCCAAATTGAAAAACCTGACTCTATAAGTAGTGGTCATACCGTATCTGTGTCCAGATATTTTCAAAACACAGACAAAATGAAAGAACAAGACAATAGTGTAGAAGTTACCTGTCAATATATTGATAATACAAGGGAGTCACATCAAGCCAAAGAAAACCTGGTCTCCCCAGATATGCATGAAGAAAGGGTTGTATGTGATGAGGAGGAACATACTTCAGTAGCAAGCAATGTACAAAAAGATAACTCTCCTCTCTCTAATCTCGATAAAGGAACAGAGAAGTCAGCAGACCAGTCACCGATAAAAGTGGATGGACCCATCTCTGGGATTGGTCAAGGACGTTTTGGTATAATGGACAGTGATGCAGCCCTAATGGAAGAAATCGCACAAACCATGAGCATTATAGGTGATCTAGGGAGTCAAAGGAACTCAGACAAAATGAAGGAGAGACCTGATCCCTCAGTACTAAGAACAATCGAAATTGAATCCAGGACATCTCCTGAGTGGGATAAGACACCAGGGTCGCCCAGAAGGAACTTAGATCTGATTCTAAGACCTGAACTTGCTCCTCATGATGGCGCACCTCTTGCTGAGTTTTCACCAGAAAAGAGTCGTGGTCAAAATGTTTGTGCTAATGAATCTGATGAAGATAAGATACCTCTTGCCCTTAATATAGAAGAAGTCTGGAGATAAAAGAACCATAGGATCTGGAGTTACTGAGAAAATCATTTCTGGTCGAACGGCACCTTGAACCGATAAGTAGAGAGAACGTAAAAGGCGACCTCCGGGAATCGCCCTCTCCGGCCAATAAAGCCAAGGAAAAAAGATCAAAAACTCTCAAGTAAACAACCGCTTGACTGATGAAATTGAGACTAGTCGATGTGGAGACTGCAGTCATGAATTTTTATGAGGCAGTGGAAAGAGAGGGAATGAAAGATGTATCAAATGCGAAGAAAAATTCAAAGAAAATAAAGTGCAAAAACAATGAATAGTCAAGTTCCCTAAAGAAGTCAAGGGTGAGCAAAGCGATTCTTGCTATAAATGAAAATGAGAGAAGAGAAAATCTGAGGAGACAAAAAGTGTTCTTTGGGAAGGGTACTTGATCCGAAAATCGCCGAGAAATTTGGGATGAAAGAATTGATTGAAATAATTAGATTTTAGAGTTGGAGCCATTTGTTGACTCTACCAGTGCCAAGTGCTTATGAGAAACAAGTGTCTGAGTTTTTTGCAAACCTCAATTACTCCGATGATCTAAGCACCCTGATTGCATCAGTTGGCCAGACTAAGTTTATATTAACTGAAGAAACATTGGGAAACATCGTGGGAGTTCCCACAGAAGGAATAAGAACCGTTGATGAATGCATAGAAGCTTCAAGTGACTCAAAAACCATGATTGCTAAAAAGGGGGTACAAGATGCGGGTACAAGGGCAAGACTTAACAAGAAGGAGCTCAAACCAGAATATCAACTCACTTTTGAATCGGTTAATAAAGTCTTTGCTTCCAAGGCTAGGGGTCATAATGTTGCTTCCATTCCAGACCTGGTGCTTATGGAAGCCCTGATCAACTACCAACCCATAAATCTTCGTGTGATCATGATCAAGCATATCATCAAGGTAGTGGATACACCAGACGGGAAACATGGGCTTCCTTATGGGTTCTTTCTAACCAAAGCATTTGGGTATTTCAAGATCAAGACTGGCAAGGCTGTCAAAGGATCTAAAAAGCAAATGTTCTCTTTGTCTACTTTAGAAGATTGTGAATGCTTACCAAAGAAAGGTGGAAGTACTTCCACAATCTCCAATATTCTTGTTGCACAAGAAATTGCTACTGCTGAACTTGAAAGGGTCAAAGCTGGGAATGCTGCTCTTCAAGCTCGGCTATCCGTGAAGGAGAAAGAGGTTGGCTCTAAAAGTGCTCTACAGGCTGCAAAAATTGAAATTGGGAAGCTTAAAGCTGAAAATAAGAGGATGACACAGAAAGTGGACGAGCTCAAGGACCAGATGCTTCAAGATCAGCGTATTAACAGTGACCGAGTGGACAGATTACTCATACTGACTCAAAATCCCCAGAAGTCTCAAATTCCTTAAGTGTCCAAACCAAAATCCCTTCCTATGCCTTCCCCTTATTTTCTCTCTTTCTCTCTGTCTCTCTTTCTCTCTCTCTCCTGTTTGAGCTTGACAATGATCGCAGTGCTGATGACAGTTTTTTCTTTTATGCATTTCTGATCTAACTACTATGTTTTTGATTAAGTGTATTAATATTTTGCGTACCTACTCTGTCTTGTTCCAAACTATGTGCTTGCTTTTATCTCTCACACCCATGGTTGTGTTGCCAGTGTGGCTATGAGTTAATATGTCTGAACTTGTTGTTTGCTATACTTTAACCTTTTTTAATGATGCCAAAAGGGGGAAGATGTATCTGTGTAGTGAACAAGTGAACTGAACATACTCGAACAAGTGAACTGAACATGCGCCGTGATTAAGGGGGAAGAACTTTGTCACGACCCAACGTAGTGCCATGACGGGCACCCGGAGCTAACCTACCTGGGCACCTCTCATCGTATATTCATATTCATATCTAGGTGAGCCACATGGCTTATTAACAAACTCTATGCCTCAATAATACCATTTCCAACGGCTAAAACACTTTTATATAAATGTCAACAACTATGCCCATATACATATACACAAGCCGATGAGGCTAACAAAATGATATACAAAATATGAGCTGATAAGGCTAAGAGACTTCTAACTGTACACAACTGTCTACAAGCCTCTAGAAAGAGTGTGTGACATCATATAGACGGGATAGGGTCCCGCCATGCCTATACATACACAAAAGAATAGTACCCACAACTGCAGCTCCAGATCAAATGGAGCTTCTCTAAGCAATCTCTGGATAAGCAGCCTAAAGATAAAGTTTATCTCTCTGTCAACCTGCGGGCATGACGCAGCGTCCACAAATAAAAGGACGTCAGTACGGATCATGTACTGAGTATGTAAAGCATAATCAATAACATAATAGAAGCATGAACGATAACATAAGAAAGAAGAGTCATGGGGTGATAGAGCCATTTATACCTCTAGCGACGTTCATCATATTCGCGTACCCTTTTTCTACTAGGAACCTTCCATTACATACACTTATACATATAGTAGTATCATACCCGACCATAGATGTTCGATGTCATATGTACCCGACCATAACAAGGTCCGGTGTTATACATACCTGGCCCTACCAAGGCTCAGTGTTATCCGTACCCAACTGCAGTGGTGCGCATGCGATAGATATCATACCCGGACATATAAGCTCGATGTTCTTAATAGTCATACTTAGATATATATATGTATATACATAGGAGTACATAAGTATCATCAACATCATCATCGTCATCGTCATTTTCATTATACCTTTCCTTAGAAGATCAACTATCATAGGATGGGACCAATAGTGTCATGAGAATATCAAGAACTGTGAGCTTTAATGATTCTAGGAAATGAAGTTATCATGGAAGATGTTATGGAATTCATGTGAAGGTATACGACAAATGGGAACATGCCTTAAAAAGAAGGGTTAGCCTTACATACGTCTTTGTCTTCTCAACTATCTAACGTTCACCGCCAAGTCTTGAGAAATCTACATTTAAAAGGATTCATACCATGGTTAAGTCTTAAAGACACTATTGAATTCAAACTAGAACAACTCATGAGCTAACAAAAATTGGGCAACATTTCCCCTATTTCATCGACTTCCACCATATCGGAAAACAACCCCCAAACAACCATAATAACATCCACAATATCATACTCAAGTAGTCATATTCAATTAAGTCTCAAAGTCCATTCTCATATTCAACTTACATCAACAACTTCACATCCACCCTTTGCACAATTTTATACAACACTTCCTTGTCATCATTAATACCCTTCATATCAAGATTATATCCATAAGATACTAAGAATCATGACTCAAGTTAGTTTTTGCTCACAAACATCATGAAATCTACATTTAGACCTCATCTTCTACTTTCTCCTTTCACCCAAGTTATTCAACATCTAAGCATTCTTAATAACATGAAATAAACATGAAGACTAACCTTTTACCTCATAAAAATGAGCTTTGGAGCAAGTTATCAACTTGTATGAAAACCTAGCTTCAATACCCAAGGAATTCTTGAAGTCTACTAACCCTAGCAAGTCTTCCAACACATGGATTTCTTGATTCTTGCTTTTGATCTTTGATTTCTATTGGGTTTGAGTGGAATATGCTTGAGAGAAGTAACTAGAGCTTTTAAGGGTTTGGGAGAAGTGGGAAATGAAAAATATGAGCTTGGGTCATATATATATATATATATATATATATATATATATATATATCAAAAGGGAAAAAAATCGGAAAAAGTGACCCCACTTGGTTATACAGACACTTATACGGTCCGTATAAGCGACCGTATAATCCCACCAGGGATTGGCCTTATCTAGAAAGGTTATACGGACCGTATAAGTGGTCGTATAACTCAACTTTTCCGAAGTTGTTCTTGTTGAGATGGAACCTTATTAACACTTACATAACACATCATTACCCATACAAGAGGCCCCATAGCCCCTCCTCAAGATATTACTAAATAAATTTTAGCTCAATTATGGCGAAAGCCTTTCTAAACATGACTTACATCTCACTTCCTCCAACGAACTTAGTTTCACATATTCATATGACTTCAAAATCCTATGGTTCACACTTTAAGCTATCTAATACTTTCCTTAACCTTGTAAGGACTTCACGCTTACCTTAAGCTCGCGTTAGTCTATTTACAACGCAACAACTCAAAACTTTTGAGATGTAACAAACTTACAGGTGCATGATGTTTCTAACATGTTGCAGGTGCCTTGATAATGATGGTCTGCTTCATAGGGGGAACAAGTGAGAAGCTGGTTCTCAGGGGGAACATAGTCTATGAGTTTGTCATCATAAAAAAGATGGAAATTGATAGTTCCAACTGCATTCGTGTTTTGATGATTGTCAAACTGTTTCAGAACCAGATCAGAGACTTGGTTTGTAATCTGCTCTCTGTGCACCTTGCACTGTCGGCAGAGACAGTTGTAAAGTCGAGCCACTTGCTGCACATAAGTACAGCTGTGAGTTGGCCCATGCTTTAGGTCAAAATTGAAGAGTGGTCTCTTTTCACCCCATATGCCCCCACTATATATACAACATGATGGAAACATACTTGGCAGACTTGAGAACCGAATCTAAATCGTGCGAAGCTGCCGACATAAGTTCTCAAGATTTCTCAGGAACAAAGTTACTTTCAAGTTGAAGACCAAATCCTGATATGAGTCTATTCTATGTTCTTTAGGTTGTTGTAAATATTTGTCATTTGTACTAAAACTGTAAACCTACTCTTCTTGTCTAGAAACTGCTTGTAGGTGTCTTAAAGTCTCAAGTTTGCTTCCACAAGCTCTTGAGTGGTACACTAGGCTAGAGTTAGCTTAGTTGTATTAGTTGAATTCTCAAAGGTGGCTTGTTGGAAGAGTGTCTTCACAAGAACCTTGAGTGGTACACTAGGCTAGCGTTAGTCTAGGTGTATTAGTTTCCTTGGCTAGAGTTAGTCAAGTGAAGGTACTTGCAATCAGAGTATTGCAAGGGTGGAGGGACTACGGGGGTTAGTTCCTAGGTTGCAACTATTGTAAGGGTGAGGGATTATGGGAGTTAATTCCTAGTTTGTAAATAGGTTGTAATCGGCAGTTGCTCGGTTAGTGGAGTTGAAATCCCTTGCGGTAGGTCGTGATTTTTAAACCCTTGAGCAATGAGTTTTCCGCGGTGAAATCTTGCCTTCTGTACTTAATGCATTGCATAAGGGAACTGGTACTCAACCAGGTCCCTCCATATACTGTTTGGTAAGCGCACAACCTACATAGATTAGGTTGTGTGTCATACACGGGTTGTATGGACACTAGATGCATATATTTTTATGCAGCAATATCAAATACTTATGAAAGAAGACAATGATTTAGCCCTTTCAAGAACGAAGGCCTGCGCGACATTCGGCATTACACTCCCAAATCTGAAAATCCTAACCACAGTTCTAATGATAACGGGCGGCAAAAGCATACAAAGTAACTAATGAAATACCATATTTAAAATCTCATTTACTCCGAAATTTAGATATAAATGGAATTGTGATCTTTGGAATCTTGTGTAGCGGCCGTAACTATAACGGTCCTAAATAGAAAAATTTCATGTCGGGTAAGTTCTGACCCGCACAAAAGGCGTAACGGTCTGGGTACTATCTTAGTGAGAGGCTTGCTAAAACAGATGTTTGTGAAGATGCGGACTTGGACCCCACTCATGGTAGACATAAGAATTTGATTATTCCTATTAGATATGTGATAGCTCTTTAGAGCCTCTATTTCAGCTTCTCTTAGAAGCCGATCGGGTTCATGAATTTAATAAATGGTGAAAATTCTTGATCTCTCAATATCTCTTGCATTCGAAAATTCAAGATTTGAATTGATGTCCATGACAATGCTCAAGAAGCATAGTTGATATGTCCCTCTTGCTTCTAACAAATAATATAAAGATACAGAGTACAGCTTGGACTCCATAATTAACACATCCTTACATTTATTTGAAAATTCAAGATTTGAATTGATGTCCATGACTAGGGGTGGGCATAAATACCGAAAACCGAAAAATCGAACCGAACTGAATGGATTTAGTTTTTCGGTTTTCAGTGTTTCGGTTCGGTTCCGATTTTTTTAAATAGCAAATTCGGTGTTCGGTTTCGGATTTTCAGTTTTTTGGTTTTTCGCTTTAACCGAATATTTAATATAATATTTTTTTCCACTGTTTTTTCAAGCTTGTTTTTCTAATTCCCGGTTGGTTCTCTCTATATCTTCTGAGTATTAGATGCATATAATAATATGAGTGCGTAAGTTCAAGGAAATTAGATAGTCAATCTTATGGTGAGTGTTGATCATGAATCATTTGGTAGCCAAGGTTGTAGACATTATCCTATAATTGAAACTAGCAATAAGTTGTTGTTAAGCACTATCGCTTTATGTTTACTGTGGAATACTATTTTAACATCTACCAGAATTGGCAAGAGACCTTAAGTTCCACTGTGCTAGGATAGTGTTATGATATGTTGCTTTAAATAGAGGTCCCCAAGCCAATTCTCTAATGTGCAAGGTTTGAGTTAATCTGATGTGTTAGTTCCTTGTGTTTCTTTGTAGTTTTCCGCTTTTTTTTCATGACTAGTTCCATCGACCAGTATGCTATTTGATTCCTGACTTTGGTTGTTTGGCCAACTTGGAATGTTATGAAAATTGAAGCAATGTTTTGTTTGATCTGATGTATGCAATTAGTCCTGCAAATACCAATTTATTATTATTATTATTATTATTATTATTATTATTATTATTATTATTATTATTATCTTGAAGCTCTCTAGAGTCAAAAAACAGATTGATGAGTTAATCCCAGCGAACAATGTTCCTCTGATTAGGCAGGGGATTGAATACAATCTTCAGGTCATGAGCCCGGTTGAGGTGATCAACTTCTCTATCCCACATTCTCTTCATTGCTTCTAAGTGGATGCGGATTCAAACCACATGAATTATTTGACCTCTTTCAGGAAAGGTTCTTACAATATTCTTCGATTAGCTGGAAAAGTTTGAATATTATTAACGGGTGACTATTGCTTAACCAATGCCAAAAAAACCGAATTAGAAAACCGAAACCGAACTGAACCGAACTTCAAAACACCGTACCGAACCGAACTAATTCGGTGCGGTGTTCGGTTTTCACTTTAAAAAAACCGAAACCGAAATACCGAACCGAACTTTGAAAAAATCGAACCGAACGCTCACCCCTATCCATGAAAATGCTCAAGGAAGCATAGTTGATATGTCCCTCTTGCTTCAAACAAATAATATATAGATAGAGAGTACAGCTTGGACTCCATAATTAACACTTCCTTACATTTATATACACACACTCATCTGCTTAGCCATTTCTCCTTTCTGACAAGTCACAAGACTTATCATCCAGTGCTGAGTCCCAACCCCACCTACCTTCTCTTCTTGTTTTTATTTTTTATTTTGATTTTTCAACTCTTTTTTTTTTTAATAACTGGATAGAGCTTTATTATATTAATATAAACAGAAAACATTGTTTGTGGGCATTTGAGCCCCAGGTATACAGTTCAGTATTATCAACCAAATTGTTATTAGAAGCCCGAATAGCCCTGGTGCAAGTAATTCCTAGAATGTCTGCCGGCAAAACAATAAATTTTTTTGCGCGGATTGCCCTTCATTTGGGGTGGTCTTTAATTTTTGCCCTTTAAATTGGTAATCTTTAATTTATACCCCTCGTCTAATACCCTGAGGTTGTGGGTTTGAACCCCATCTCAGGTAAAAATAAAAAATAAAAAAAAATTGTTAGGCAGAATTTCGCAAGGCAGACTTTGCAATCTGCCCAGCAAAATTCTGCCTGTGAAGTGTAAATTCTGCCTGAAGGGTAAAATTTAAAGACCACCATTTTGAGGGGTAAAAATTAAAGACCACCCCAGCGAAGGGTAATCCTGCAAATTGCCCAAACAATAACATTGTAACGTCATATGCAAAATTTTGTACAAGCAGTGTTAGTTTATTGGTCCAGTTCGTCTTGTATTAAGTAAGTTCCACTCTAGGACCGTGATAGTTTTATATATGGTTCTACATTTTGTCTCATATTAATATTTGTTTTGAAGTAGTTTCAAACTGTATTAACTTTTGTGTATATACACATTATTTCTTTAAAATATATAATTTATACACACAAATAAAAAGAATTGCCAGAAGTGTTTGTTTTCTTTTTAATTTTTTTTTTTAATCGGCAGATATGGATCTATATGATATACTCCATATAACATTTTTGCTCAAGAATTATAGAATAATTATCTAGTTGTGTATATCGAGTCGATAGTATTCAATTTCATCAATGTTTGACTAAAACCTAAAATCAAAATTAAGTATTCTGGTAGACATGCAATATTAATGGAAGAGAGCATTGTTGCCCATTCTCAGGATTATATATCGGGATGTGTCTTTTTGATGGAGTACGTATCTGTGTTGATGTGTAAGAAAATTACAAATAGTACATATAAACAATTTTTAAATTTATATATGTTACTGATTTTCTTATTGTATATAATTAGTATCTATATTTTATTTGATAATACATATAATATAATATGATTGGTTTTTCGTGCAGTAGCCAGAGTAGCAGCCTGATTTTCTTATTGTATATAATTAGTATCTATATTTTATTTGATAATACATATAATATAATATGATTGGTTTTTCGTGCAGTAGCCAGAGTAGCAGCCTAGCAGGGACCATGCAAATGCTACGGTGTTTAATCACATAATGGCCACTAATTAATTACTTTTAAAATGGAAGATGAAATATTAATGTTATATTTTCCTTTACTTTGATTTTTTCATTAGTATTAAAATAATTTCCATTATGTATAGCTGCTTTTCGAGATTATTCTTTCTGGTTTCAAGTTCTTTCGTATTGTATTTTATTTTATTTTTTTTAAAAAAAAAAAAAAAACTTGAGATGGATGAGACTGATTGCGAAAGAAGAGCAATGTCAAATAACTCATGTTTTTGGAGTTAAAGATTCTGGTATATGTTGTTATCTATGCCTTTGATTTATGAATCTTCCAATATAAATAACACAAACAAAAAGGGACCCAATATTTATATATTTAGTACTAACTTTTTTGAATTTGGTCGGTGGAGTGGATTGGGAGGGGCACACATGCAATTTTATTCAATTCCTCATTGCCATTGTACCAAACTCTAATCCCATAGCTTAGACTTATTACATATATTTTTTAAAATTATTGATATGCTCTAATTAATATCCTATAACGAGGCTTTCTCAATTCAAATTTTCAAGATTCTTTTTAGTTTATTCAGTTTTTTTGGTCAAATGCAAAGTTAGGTATTCAATTCATCCCTAACTTTTCCAAATTCTGATAGTGATTAATTAACCTAGCTAGACTTCTCACTATAATACATATATAAAGATAAATAAATATCATATAATAATCCATAATTATTAGGTGAAGTTAGTTAATTTACAAGGTTTAAATTACAGGATTTGACCTGAATTTGTTTTGTTTATTCACGGGTTTGGAATACGAAAATGAAGGGTGTGTTAAAAATTATTACCAATTTAACATCTGAAACTTCAAAAGGGAGAAAAAAAAATTAAAAGAATTTTGGTGCTTTTGATCTGCCAATAAGTCTAATGGAGCTACAACCCGAGACATATATAATAATAATATATGCATGTAGGAGTAATAATTTTGGCCTACCATTTTTGGAAGTAATGACTATCCTAGGGAAAAGAAATCAAAACAAGTAATAAATAAATGAGAACTAATCTATTTGTGTCAATATTCTATTGATGCGCCAGATCACTCCCCTCAATCATACCCTAAAGATAGAAATTTCTCACAAGTAATAATTACACACTGACTCTCAAACAAAATGGAGTGAAATTATTGAACTCATAGGACAAAAAGATGTAGTTTCCTATAGGCTTAATTTTTATTTTGATCAATTAACTGTTGTTTCTATTAAATTCTTGAATTTGGCCTCAAGTATATCTATCAAACACAATTTGATTTACATAACATATATGATGAGTTTCATTTTTTTAACCCTACACGTGAATGTCAATCGCATCCTATATGGAAAATTCAACCAATTAAAACACCATATCCATATTAATTATACACATTAGATACTAAGTTTTGGTTTTGATTTTTTAGTTTTCAATTTTGGTTTCTGTTTCTTATTTTTCAGTTTTTTATTTTCCAATTTTAGTTTCTAGTTTTTTATTTTCCAGTTTTGGGTTTTTATTAAAATGGGTGGGATGTTTTAATTGGTTAAATTTTCTACGTAAGACGTGATTGACATTCATGCGCAAGGCTAAAAAAAATGAAATTCACATGTAAGTCAGATTGTGTTTGATAGATACACTTGAGACTAAGTTCAAGAGTTCAATAGAAACAACACTTAATTGAGATGTCAAAACGAAATAAAAAGAAAAAGAAGACAAATTTAGAGGGCTGCATATGCATTAAGCCTTTCCTATACTATATGTGGTCGTTTGGTGCATGGCCAAAATTATCCTGGGATTATAATCCCGGGATTAATTTATCTCATATCTTGGGACTATTTTATACCATCTAGGAGATGAAATAAAATAGTCCCAAGATAAGTGGTATAAGAAGGTATATCCCAACTTATATCATAAAATGCATTTTATATTTTATTTGGTACAAAGTATAAATTTATTCCAGAATAAATTTATACCTTCTATTAAATATGATATAAAAAATTAATGCTGGATATCCCAGCTTATACCTTCTACGAACGACCCTATGTTCTTTACAAAGTGGAGGGTAATCGAACTAATAATCTCTAAAGACTCTAAACCTAGAGCTATACATGACAATTGACAAATCATAATTGCTTTAGAAATCATTGCATAATAAGGATAATCTCTGTCCCACTTCATATGAGGGAAGCAAGATACAAAGGATCACATGCCATCCAAATTTATTTTTCCATCCGATATACGGTACTATTCGTTTTGGACACTGAACTAATTTGGATCTTGCACTGTATACGGCTTATTAAAGAGAAAACGTTCCCTAAACAGAATTTTTTTCATTCTCAAATCACGAATTCAAATTCTCTAATTTAAGATGGAAAGATCATATTTATCCTACCACGACACCATATTTATGTTGTTTTATTATTTCAATAATCTTTCAAGTGGGGGATATTCGGAAAGAAAAAATGACGTAAGTAATGTGTCTCTCTTACGAATCTAGTGCGCTCAAAATACTAGTAAGAGTACTATTACTAGTTTAAAGTCCTTCATCTTACGTCCTTTTATTTTTATTGAACCTTTAATTTAGAAGAGCCATAGTGTGAGATTTAAGGAGAATTAATTTTTTTATGTGCGAAGACTGAATTTTATCAGGATAGTATAAAGTTAGAAGCATATTTTTTCATATTAAATAATTAAAATTGACCTATTAAAATAATATATAGTTATATAGGGGTAATTATTTTCTTGTCACTTTAAGGTAATTAAATTTTACTTCTATAATAGTGAAGTCGTAGAACGTCGCTCCGTATAAGTTATAACAGTAAAGTCACCTTTGATAGGAAATGTTGTGCGAATCCGAATTAGTTGAGGCCTGAAGAAACTTCCGGCACCAAGAGAAACCCAAAAAAAAAAAAAACCACCATTACTGTCAACTCAAATTTCCATGTATGTTATTAACGACTGCATGATATGTTTATACCCCATTTTCTTAGTTTCTTTCGTCCTTTTATTCCATTTTCATTTCTTTTTCACTTTTAAAAAATACTATATATATATATATATATCTTCCAATTTTTTATTTTATTTTTTATTTCGAAGGTAGGTTTTGCTGAGTTATATGCTGACCTTAAAAAAAGAATAGAATTTTGGAGCATCACAAAATTAAAGCAAATATAATATACAATTAGGGATTGAAGAGATCATTGCTAATTACGAAAAAAAGAACAAGAATAAGATTTGATCAAAATGTATTGTAGCTACACTTGCATACGAGGACAATAAGAAAATCCAAAAAGAATCTCAAACCTTAAATCCTAATGTCTTAATTCTCGCATATTTTGCGTATAATGTCCAATTATACCTTTTATTCTTGTTAAGTAATAAATTTGGTGTGAGTTTTGTCATGTTCATTTTCGTAATTGAGGTGATGTATGCTTCGGCATAATTGCACCTTAGAAAATTAGCAGTCTGAGAAGACAAACATTTGCAAATTTGGAAGAGTGTAGTATTTGGACAAGAATGACACAATATGTGACAAAGCCGCTTTAGCTGTTTTCCATTTTTTTTTTTTTTGGTAATACTTTAGCTCTTTTCCATAAGTATTCTGTTAACATATTTCAAAGTACATTAGGAATTTAAGTTTTATATATATTAACATTCACATTATCAGAGCGATTCAATTGATTATAGCAAGTTGTTATTATATATTATCTTTGTTGCAACTTACCGGTTCGCCCTTGCCATGAATAATTATTTGTTGTGACATGTCAATTTTACCTGATCATGTTAAAAAAAAAAAAAAAAAAAAAAATTACACTCCTAGTACATAGAAGTTAATAAACTAATTTCCTAGATATTGTGATATTGTTTCTTATTCTTTTTACTTATTTAATTTATGTACTCCAATGTTAATATTAAAAAAAAAATTACTATAATAGTTCAACAGAAAATAATTAGACTTTTTCCTAACACACTATATATAGTCACAACTTGGATTAAGCTTATAACGTTACAGTTCGAATTATAATTGTGTCTTAACCACTAAGTTTTCCTCTTGGAAACAGACAAATACAAAAGTTTAAGGAATTAAAGGGAAGACACTTTCACGAGTTGAATGTAATTTGTCTCCTGCAAAATATTTTGTTTACCCATTTTTTAATTATCTTTTAGTTTGTTTGCCTACTAATGATCCAGGGACCTTTATACTTTGTTCTAACAATGTCAGTACACAGTCCACTTGCATTTTATTTCACCGTCTTCATTTGTATATGACCATTATGTTAACGATTTTTGAAATCAGGTACTAAGAAGAGGGGTCACATCTTGTAACGACTAGTTAATTTATATTAAGAAATATGTCTTCTTAAGCAGTAAAAAAGGACCTTTAACTCTATTTTCTCTATAACTTCTGATATTATGGGGCACATTGAAAGGACAACCATTTTAAAGACGGGTTAAACTGAAGAAAATCATCAAGAATAAAAAGTCTCCCTACTATACTAGTGGATATTTTGTCAAAAGAACAGGAAATTATGCATGAAAACAAAGAAAAAGATGAACTATCCAAGTCAAAAGAAACAGGTTCCCCCTAGTCTTGTCTATACAAATATATGATGCCCGCCAAACATTGAATGCTGCTACTATTACAATTCAGAAATCTCTGCACCCTGGTCCTAAGTAATAACTATTCAATCAACTGATATATACATTAATGATTATGACATAAGCCTAATGCCTATGACTTTAGGAAACTTTAGTCAATTCTCTCAAATCAATAATATTGCTACAAAAAAGTGCATAGTAAAACCATTCAAATGGATTTGGAGCTTATGACAGAAAGAGGGACGATGAAAGCAGGCCAAACAGATGACTGACTGATTTTGAGACTTGCAAACTTTTGAAGAAAGAAGACAACGTATGACATCTTACAGAAATATAAAAAAATAAAAAAGTACTGAAACTGCAAAATATACAAGTAATAGAGCACAAGTGATCTAGTACATGATGTACGCAGACATACGGCTTGATGTCACGTAGTTCAAAGGGCAAATTTGTGAGGTTTGTTATGTCAAAGCGGATAATATATACCATGATCTTGGACTATAAAACATATGGTATATATTAGAGTCGGACTCCCGGCTAACACGAAGATGAAGCAAATCTTAGCAAGGACGTTGAATCTCTAAGGAAGGTGTATATATGATACACATGACGAAGGGGGACTGATGAAGGCGAGTCAATAAGAGGACTAGTAGCTTCTATGTTAGCAAGCTTGAAGAAAAAGTATGTATCATGAGCTTAGACGGTGACAATAACATCCAACGAACTAGGCTTTAAGTGTATATCACACTATAAAAAAATGGATAATTTGTGAAGGTTGAAAGTTGCAATTTGCAGGAGTTTTAGCCTCCTTAAGCAATTACTGAAGACTAAAACCGCCGCGAATTGCAACTTAATTTCAACCTCCATAAATTACCCTTTTTTTTTTTTGTCGTGTCATGAGCTTAGACGGTGACAATAGCATCCAACGAACTAGGCTTTCTTACTTCGGTCTCTATCTTTTCTTTTCAGAAGTCATGGAAACACAGTAGATTAAAACATTGCACTTAATTATCACAATGTTAACATCAACTTAGAAAAAGAAAAGAGGGAAAAAGCGTTTATGATAGTTATGTTGCCATTTTTGTTGAGGAAAGAGGAAGTTTTTGGTTCAATCATGTCAAAAATGAAAGGTTGTGCAGATATGGTACTCTCAAGTCTCAAGAAATAAAGTTGATCAAGCAAATCAAATCTTCATTATTAGGCCGATAATAGAGAGGAGCGCCTTCATCCCACATCTTGATTAGAGGTCTCTAATGACACAAGGCAAGCTAAGGGTCAAAGATAGTAATTAGTAAGTAGGGATTTGGATAATATTCCCTCCGTCTCAGTTTAAGTGTCTTGATTTGACTAGACACGGAGTTTTAGAAATAAAGAGAGATTTTTGAATTTTGTAATCCTAAATTAAAGATGCATATAATGTACTAAAATATCCTTTGAATCTTGTGGTTATAAACTTGTCACGTAGGATATTTGAATTGTCAACTTACTAATTATAGAAAGAGACACTCTTTTTGGAACGGATCAAAAAGAAAAGTATGACAGGGATGAAGAGAATATTTTGGTTGTCTAAAAAATTATTTGAAATTAAAGTTCCAGAAAAAATTTGGAAGTTAGCAGCTATGTTTAGGTATGGATATCATTTGACAAAAAAGTTATAAGTGTGTGAGAAGAAACCATTATCTTACTTGAAATATTCATCAAAAATATATTTTAATATTTCACCCGTATCTCAAATACTGAAGTCTAGCATTCACAAATATGATGTGTTAACCAGTAAATATCGAGTGTTTTCAAATTTTAAAGTATTTAGGTCTCGTTTGGCCATAGATTTTGGTTCCAAATTTAATATTTGGAGATTATTTTAAACAAGTGTTTGTTTATCAAATTGACGTATTATTTTAATTTCAAACTTGAAGTTTTGAAAGATAGGCTTAGAGAGTTTTTTAAATTCTCACTCACATAAGTTCAACTTTATTTTCATGTCCTAACACAACTTCAGCTTTTAAATACTTTTTTTTCTTTTTTTTTTTACTTCAAGGTCAAATACTACTTGGGCAATTCGCAGTAATGTCCTTATTTTGGGGTGGTCTTTAATTTTTGCCCATCAAAATGAAAGTATTTAACTTTTGTCCTTCGCCTAAAACCTCAGGGTTCCGAATTCGAACCCCTGCTCAGGTAAAAATTAAAAAAAAAAATTAGCTAGGCAGAGGTTGCCTACAAACTCTTCCCCATCGGGCATAGTTTGCCTGCAAAACTCTACTTTAAGGCAGAGTTTGCAGGCAAATTATGCCTGATGGGGCAGAGTTTGCTTGCAAACTATATCTTAAGGTAGGGTTTTGGGAAGGCAGAATTTTGAAGACAAAATTCTGTCTTGCGAATCCAAACCTCTGCCTTGCGAAATTCCTTTTTTTTTTTTTTTTACTGAGCTGGAGTTCGAATCCAGGACTTCGGGATATTAAGCGAAGGGCAAAAATGAAAGACCACCAATTTGAGGGACAAAAATTAAAGACCATCCCAAAAGAAGAACAATCCGCGCAAAAAAATGATACTACTTTTTCAAATCTCAATCAAATCATATTCCAATGCCTTAAATATAACCCAAATAGCCCACACCCAACCGCTTATAATCTATATATATATTGACTAGAAAAATAAGCAGTAATTCCGTCCAGCTATTTGTGTAAAGATCCCCACTAAATACAAGATATTGCACGGTCGGCTCTTCAAATGGACATGTTTTTAATTTTTGTCCTTCAAAATCGAACTTATGTCTATAGTGGTATAAGTTCTTTAATACCCTTTAAAAGACTAGCCCATTTGAAGGACAAAAATTAACGGCCAGCACAAAATAAGAACAAAAGTGCAAATGACCCAACTAGATTATCTCACGGATAGTACGGTTAACATCCACTTCATGGATAGCCCAATTACCGAGTCTCATTTTGAACTATCGACCAACTTCCTACGCAATTTTCACAACTACTTCATACCCACATCATATTTTGGACAAATTACTTAAGAAAATATAATGTTCATGAATTAGGATAAAAAAGTTGTTATTCATTATAGGTAATGAAAAAAAGGTCAAGGATTTTCCTTTTTCCCCTTAGGGAAGAAGTATTAACGCTTGTTTTGGACTAAGTTGTTGTCAGAAGCATTGAAGGTGTAGCTATTCACAAATTGGAATAAGTGTGATCCTAGTTTGAAATCCAATCAAGTAGATCAAAATTAAAATATTCTCACTTTTGGGGAAAATTCTTATGTCACAATATACATCACACACACACAAAAAAAGAGAGCCATGTTAGTATTTCCAATGCTATTGCTTGCAAACATCGTGGCATAATAATTCCCATAAATATGAATGAGTTTTGTAAAACAACATTCTTTTGAAGATCCTATCGATAAATTTCCTGGGATGTCCTCCAAATCCAAAGACAATCTTTTAATTAGCAAACTTCTTTTTTTATTTTAACTAGGTTATGGATCTCAAATCCAGAACAAACATAAAGCATCAGAAAATGGGTAGAAATATTATCCATTTTCACTTTTCGACCTTATCTTTCAAAAATAGTCATTATCACGAGTTCCACATTTCACAAGTACAATTCTAAGATATTGCCATGAAATTTCACCTATGTAATCTGAAACTCCATAATTATTGTTATTCTTCAATCAAAATGCTAAAAATGGTTATTTGTGGATTTTGCCCCCAAAATGGACGATATCATGGTTTTGGTAGAAAAATATAAATAGTCGATCACTCAAACGCTTCAACAAAAAAACAGCCTGCGAATGTATAATCCGTGTATACCAGCTAAAAACACAGTATATTCGGTTGGCTATTTGCATAAAGATCACTAGTACATATCTGGCCCATGCCAAAAATCCACATTTTAATTTGGGCTCCTAATCCACAATCCAAATGGGAATTCACTTAAGTCCACAAAATCTTGTAACTTCATTTTCTCACAAAACCTCAGTTAAATCCCCACATCTTGAAAGAAAAGCTTATACTGATAATTGATATAGTAACTGATAAACCCAACTAGATAACAAAAAACAAGACAGGCATATAGCTACTATATAGTATAACAATTACACTACATCTTCTTGAGTTTCTGTTTTAGAAATGCTTAGCCTAGGAAGTTATCCAAGGCAACCCCAATGTTGTGCCATTAATTATACCCCAATTTCACAATCCCTTCCTTTTTTTTCCAAGATTCCTCAAACCCAATTCTTTTTTGCCTCAAACAAAGTGACCCATCAAAGCATTCATCATCTTGTATGGAAAAAACAAACTGGGGTGTGCATTTTTGCACTCAAAGATGAAGAAAAAAGTGGCAATAGCGTAGTAGAAATAGATGAAATGGAGAATCTTGATGATGATGTGGATGATTTTCTTGAAGATGATGGTGATGTGGATGATGTTGATGATGATGAGGTGATTATTCCATTAAGAAATATGAAGAAGTGGTTAGAAAACAAGCCTAGTGGATTTGGAGTAGATAAAGAGTATGATACTTCAGTTGAAGATAAGTTAATGGAAGAAATTGAGCAGAGTAAAAAAGCTCAGCTTGCTAATATTAATAAGCTCAAGAATAATAATCCTGTTAAAGCAAATACTACAAAAAATGTTCAGCAGGATAAAGGTAAGTTCTTTTGAAGATTTGGGTATTATATATTTCTGTTATTATGTGTTATATATATATTTTTTTTAATTGGCAAAAAGATTAAATCATCTATGAATGCAACTGAATTGATGGGAAATGGTGAACTAGTTATGTATTTTGTTCATATTTACTTGCCCTTGAGAATGAATTTTGTGTCACATTAAGGGGTTGTGTGGTTGCTGGTTAGGAAGTGAATTATTCATGTATTAAAACCAATATAACTAGTACCATGTTTGGTGGCATTCTGGTTGCATGTATAAAATTCAGCACACCAAATATTGTGTTTGGTTACGAGTTTACAATTCTGCATAACTAATAGTACATGTATAAGTTATGGGGGAATCTCTGCATAAGTAAACCCTGCTTAACTGATCCATGCATAGCTAAACCCTAAATAATTAATCCCTACATTACTAATACCTTCCTAACTCTAACCAGTAACCAAAACGACCCCCAAGTACTTAATAAGAGCTGAGCTGAGCATTATGATACCTAGAAGAATAGTCAGAAGTCCTATTATACCTATGATTTCTAATTGTTCTGACAAACTTGTAGTATTATACTTAGGAATGTAGATTCTTTTGTACTAAAATCCTTATAGGAGTGTTAGTGAAAATATAAAAAAGATAACTACTTTTCTCCCATTTTGTTAGAGAAATCTGTCAAATTATACACTCTCCCACCACCAAACCATCTGTGTAAGCATCTAATATACCTTCTTACTAGAACAAGCTTTCAAGCAATTACCGACTGAAATTTTCCTTTTTACTTGTCCTCACAAACACCTAAGATATATAATTTGGAGTTAGGACTATTGACTATTGAGCAATAGAATCAACTTGATGGCAGGTAAAAACCCATTCTTGATGCAGAGATGTATTTTGCCATCATGTTATTCAAATTGTATTTGTTATATTGGCCTTGAACAATACAGTTTCACAACTTCTCTAAAAAGTTTTGTTGAGTCAAAAATTGGCCGAGTCCATTCTACTTTAGACTCTCGGCAATTAATCCTTAAGTCTAGTTGTAAAGAAGTATGTCTCATATTCAAGTTTTTAAACCACCTAAAGTGCACAAAAGGAGAATATCCGACATAATAGTAAACAGGTAAGGAGGGTCACTAGCCAGTTGTGAAACATGCTTTCGGTAATACTTGGCATAGTTGGACCATGCCAAAATCCATTATTGAGTTCTCGCATAGCTGGAACAGACAGGGGTTAGTAGTAGATCTCTAAAGACTTGGAATACTATACCTCAGGCCATTTGGTGGATAGTCTGGGCTTGAAAAAAGTAGCAGAATTTTTTAAGGCAAAAGAGAAACATACACAGCCTTAAACAGAGATGTATTTTTTTGTTAGCTTTTTGGTTCAATCTGGTTATTGTATATGATGTAGATATGATGCCTAGAAACAGTAAAGGGATCGCATAACCTGTAATTATGCCTGTTGCATTGGCTTAGTCTAAAAATTTATAGAATTTTTTATTACTTTGTCAAAAAATAGTAAAAAGACAAAGGATATCTAACATTATTCCCTTTTCAATTTCCTCCTATTTCTCTTTTAGTGTTCACTCTTAACTCTAAGCAACATCTAAATAGAACTAAAACTCTATATGAAATTCGGTCTATCCCTACCCTAGCAGACATTTGAGCTAGCGTTTGGAATTAAAATTATGAATGTTGTGGTATCAACAGCTTTAGCTAGTTCACTGATAGGTTGTATTATTTGTAAATGCTTAGTGTAGAACAAAAGAGTTTGGAGGACAACATAGAGACCTGCATCTGCTACTATTTTAAATCGTACTTGATATTTTGCAAATACTGTGCTTCCTATCATGTTACTAGTGTAAGCAGTATCTCACTTAAGTTCTACAATTTCTAAAGATGTTCAGGATGGACTCCGTGTGCGCTTGGTCAATCTACCAAAGAAAATGAACGTTGATAAGGATCTACGATTGGCTTTCAAAGGAGTTCCCGGAATAGTTAACATAGTCCCAGTTGTGTCTGGGAACAAGAAGACCAGAAATCCTATTTGCAAAGGCCTGGCCTATATTGACTTCAAGTCTAAGGATGAAGCACAAAGGTAATGCTTTAGAATTGGAATTTATACCTCTTCTCTCTTGATCTTGCTCTGCCATTGTGTTGTTTGCAGCTATGCGTAAGAAATAAAAGGGTGAAGCTTGTAACATGACCACTTATTATCACAATACCATGCACACTGATGGTTTTAAGAACTATTTTATTTTTGGATATGATTAAAATCACAGGTTAGTCAAATCTTGTGCGACTTTATACGTGTATTAGGTAATTTACCTTACAATAGCGGTTTGGTATTTGTTTGAAATTAAATCAGGTGCCTATTTAATCTTTACCTTTGCATTCTTTCCCTAAAACCAATGAAATGTTTGTCATTGTAGATTTGTGAAAATGTTCTCTGGACAAAGTATAAATTTTGGTAAGATTCAGAAGCCGATGAAGTGTGAGATGATAAATCCCGGATCACCCAAGTCCACGACTATACAATCAGTTGATAAAATTAAGTACACTCCTGAACAAGAAATACCTGATCTACACGGAGACCTGGGTGATGATTTTGATACAGATTTCCTTTCGGATTCAGAGGAAAACATCTCCACTGACCACGATATTGCAGAGGTGGAGGACTTATCAGTACATACAAATGATTGTGTAGAAAATTCAGAAATTTTATCTGTAGAGTCCACTTCGGGTGATGAGCAGGATGTCGAAGAAGAGTCTGATTTCTCAGAACAAAAGAAAGTCCAAGCAAAGGAGAAGAAGAAAAAGCCTAAGCAAAAGAAAGAGAATGTCGCAAAATTGAATATTCCAGGATCTGCGCGCAAGTAAGCTATAAGTTCATGATATAACACTCTTTTGCACTTATGTTTAACCTCATTTCTTTAGCTTTTACTTACCAACTGTTGCAATGTCACAGGTTGAAAATTAAGGAGAAAGCTCTACTTACTGGTGTGTTATCCAAATATGCACAAAAAACGCCGTCTTGACTGGGGAAAAAAAAGAGCTAACAATGGCCGGCATTCACATTTCTGTAGTGGTTACTCTGTACACTTAATCTTCTACCAGTCATAGTCTTTGCAGTTGATCATTTTTGTAGAAGTTTTTACTTTCGGTATTAATGGCACGTTCGTCGATTTCTTGTATGTAAATGCCAATATGTGAATCAAGTAAAGGAAACCAATTGTTGATTCATATGGTTGGTTTTTCGTTGGTCTAGAGAAGCAGGCTTTACAATGTTTGATGATTGTGTAAGGCATTCCACTGTTCTTTTGGAATCGTTTAAAGTAATCCAATTGTGTCCCAGTTTCTTCTTTCTATGAGACATTGCATGTATTTGTACACTTCAAATATTAATGTATGCACCATTGTTAATAAAGAAAATGTTGCAAAATTAGTGCACCCTTCTCAGCCACACTGCTAAAAGACTCCACCATCTTCACTTAGTCCAAATAAATTAGCAATCACTCAGTTTTCTACAACTGCTGAACAAGGGACGCAATGTAATGCAATTGCAAAAGATTTTTGAGATCAATTCATATTTTCGTGCATGCAGCCCCAACTCTTAACAGCGTCTTAATTTTTCTGTTAACCAAGAAAACTTCAACATTCCATCAGGGATTCAATCTACCAAGGGTCATCCCAATTGACCTACGACTCCAACATATGTGAAGCCAGAATGTTGATTACTCCAGAACAATCAAAAGTTGCAGCATCAACGGGTTAATCGATCATTCGATGGGAGTTTAATTTGCCATAAAGCAGATTCAGCACGAAGGCATTATATATAGCATGCCTTATAGGAGTAACAAAGATAGGTGAAGCTTCTTACCAAAAACTGTACAAAGGGAGACGAAAGACTACGACATTCAACAGGCAATCAGATTCAGTAAACACACCTCAAGAACAATTTAGAAAAATCGATCTTCCTCCCTTAAACCTTGTTATTATATTCCCTTTTTCTTTCTGAACAATCAGAGAGATGGAAAAAGATCGATTCAGACCAGTGAGATCACAGGTCAGCATTAAGCAGAAGGCAAAGATGCATCGGCCATTCAAGAGGTAGGAATCCATGGAAGGTATTGTGCCATCATTAGAACAGGTGTGACTAAAAATAACAAGTACTAAGAAGTAAGAGATCCAGATGATGCAGGACAATTTCCAGTAAAAGGGGATGATCACACAAGGTAGAAAATCAGGTGCCTTAGTGAAATGAAGAACGTCTGCAAGTCTATGACTGATAGAACGAGGGTTAAGAAACTCTATTACACGAGCTATTACAAAGACTAAACCAATAATTAACATGACACATATCTCAAATATTCACCAACTTGGCCGCAACTTTTGTAAGAAAAACAAGAATTCTGACACAGTAGAATAGAGCTCATTATAGACTCTTCGAAAGCATTCTGCATTTTTGTTAGCAGCTTGTTTAACGCTTCTGAATTCGAGAAGCTTTGACTTTTGAAGGGAAAACAAGCAACCAACTAGTAATAGTTCCATGTATCTATCACTATGATACAGTTTTGTGGAAGACCTAATGCATCTAAACATTGCTGGACTATATGTGGATTCAGAAGGTCATACGCTGGATGTTATTCATACAAGCAAATCAGAAAAGCATGGAATTTAAAGAGCTGAAAGAGTTATGGCAACTCCAGGCTTGATCCTCATACAGAATAAGGAAACTGTTAATACTGAGCTTGAAAAATACAAGATCGAGAAAGGTGTAATACCAAAGCTATAAGTACATCGTGAATTGATATAATGGCATAACAAGGAAGCCAAGTATAACTTGCGCAAAGTTCCTAAAAAGAATTAATATGGGACTTAACAAGGAAGCCAAATCAAATGAAGGAATCATCGAAACAAATAGAGGAAGAGACATTCGGAAAAATGACTTTGACACTGCTGTAGAGAGGCCTATCAACTAAAGAAATGAATATGTCATTTGCCCATTCTTTCTCACTGGGAATGTGTTTCCATCCTTTCATCAGTTCTAACATTTTAGAAACCCCTTCACTTAGAAGTTATATCCACTTGATATGGAATTAAATGGACCTCCTAAAGCAGAATGGACACTCACATAGTTGACCCCAACTAATTTGAGAAAACAATTGGTCAAGCTATAAGTTCATCAAATGCCAAATCAAAATCTATTGGAATCTGGAACAATGTCCTGGAGAAATGTGAGAAAAAACTCTCAATACGGAAGTGTCAATACTTGTCAATGAGAGGAAGGCTCACTCTGATAAATTCTGTACTAGACTCACCGCCAACCTATATGATGTCCCTTTTCCCCACCCTTGTGAGCGTCATTCAAAGACTAAACAGCATAAGAAAATTTTCTACGGCAAGGTAATAAAGAAAGAAAGGTTTATCACCTGATCAAGTTAAGAGGTAATTCTCAGCAAGGCTCAAGGTGGATTGGAAATTAGAAATTTGAAGAATCACAGTAAAGCACTCAAACTGAAGTGGTTATGGAGGTACTCTCAAGAACCTCAAAGTTTATGGAGCAAGGTGATCAAAGCTAAATGTGAAGTAGAACACAACTGTATGACTAAACCAGTTAACTCAGCTTATGGAGTTGGTCTTCAGAGGTCTATAAGGGTATTATGGCCTGCTCTAAAGAATCGAGTCTCTATCAGAGTACAAAATGGTAGCAGGACATCCTTCTAGAACGATAATTGGCTGGAGAATGGAGCACTGAAGGATTTATTTTCTGATATATTTTCTCTAGCTCAACACCAACAGAGATCTATAGCTGAAATGTGGTCTCCTCAAGGCTGGGAACTGATTCTTAGAAGAGACTTGACTGATTGGGAGATGAATAGAATGATTGAGTTCTACAAACAGCTGGAAAGCTTCACCGGAACTCAGAATGGAGATGACACATTGAGATGGCAGGGACATAGCAGTGGAAAATTTAGTGTTAATGCAGCTTACAAAATGATAAATCAACCTTGACCTCAAGTCACCAACTGGCCTGGAAACATATTTGGAAGACCAGAATACCATACAAGGTTGCATGCTTCCCATGGTTACTGGCTAAGGAAGTTCTGCTCACACATGAAAGTTTAATCAAGAGGAAGTGGACTCTCTGCTCAAGATGTTTTTTTTATGTGAAAAGGAGATGGAGACAGTTGGTCATTTATGTTTACACCGTAGGATAACTGATCAGTTATGGAAGATCTTCATTAATCTCAGAGGCATAGATTGGACAATGCCTAGAAGGATTACTGAAGCTCTCTTTAGTTGGGAAGTAGCTGGAGCAGATGACAGACACAGATGTAGGATGGTCCCTGCTTGCATTTGGTGGAGAATTTGGAGAGAAAGGAACTCTAGATGTTTTGAGAACAGCAGCAATACAGTACAGAAGATCAAAATTAACTGTATTTTACTTTTTCGTTTTTGGTGCAACCAGATCTACCCAGAAGATACTATATCTATCCTAGACATATTAGGTTCTTGTTAGAATTGTAGAATGGTTTTGCATTGGTGTTGCTTTCTTTTGCTCACTTGTATATATGGTTTCAGTACAACCCATGTACTGTTTTGTGCTTAATACATACAACATGTTACCTTCTCAAAAAAAAAAAAATCAAAAAAAAAATTATCTTATAAAATGCCCTGGTTGAACATGAAGAATGTCTGCAAGTCTATGACTGATAGAACGAGGGTTGAGAACTCTAGCACATGAGCTATTATAAAGACTAAACCAATGATGCGGTGATTAACATGATGCCTCCCACAAATATTCACCATCTAGACCGCAGCTTTTGCAAGAAAAACCAAGAATTCTGATACAGGAGAATAGAGCCCAAGATAGAATCCTTGAAAGCATTCTGCATTTTTGTTAGCAGCTTATTTAGCGCTTCTGAATTCTGGAAGCTTTGACTTTTGAAGGGAAAACAAGCAACCAACTAGCAATATTTGTATTTATCACTATAATACAGTTTGGCGGAAGACCTAATGCATATAAACCATGCCGGACTATCCATGGATTCAGAAAGTCATCCTCTCGAAGTTATTCATAAAGCAATCAGAAGAGCATGGAATTGAAAGAGCTTAAAAGCATTATGGGAACTCCAGGCTATACCGTCATACAAAATAAGGAAACTGATAATTATATGAGCTCGAAAACTACAAGATCGAGAAAGGTGTAACGCCAAATTATAAGTACATTGTGAATTGATACCATGACATAACAAGGAACCCAAGTATAACTTGTGCAAAATTCCTAAAACAATTAATATGGGACGTAAGAAGGAAGGCAAATCAAATGAAGGAATCATTGAAACAAAAAGAGGAAGATATTTGACACTGCTGTAAAAAAGCCTATCAACTAAAGAAACGAGCATGCCCTTTGCCCATTCTTTCTCACTGGTAATGGATGTCCATCCTTTCATCAGATGATTGATTGGTCAAAATAGCTCAACATTTCTAACATATTAGAAACCCCTTCCCTTAAAAGTGTGTCCGTTTCATATCAAATTAAATGGACCTCCTAAAGCGGAATGGACATTCATATAGTTTACGCCAACTACAACAACAACAGCATACCCAGTGCAATCCCACAAGTGGGGTCTGAGAAGGTGGTGTGTATGCAGCCTTACCCCTACCTTGAGAAGGTAGAGAGGCTGTTTAGAGACCCTCAGCTATAGTTGACCCAACTACTTTGAGATTAACAATTGGTTAAGCGATAAGTTTATCAAATGAATATTTTTTCTTATAAAGTGCCATGTCTGAACATGAACACAAATGCCTCAGCCATTCATCCTTAAAACCTAACAGATTTTTATTACTCATATCATCCTAGGAAATTGCAACTACAACATAGCTTAAACGCAGCTCCCTCTAGCAACAGTTTTCTACCATCCATTCAAAGAACCAAATTGCATACAGTTCATCTGCTCCACATCTATCAAAAACCAAAAATACCAAATCAACTTCTCTTACTTCTACTCTAGCAGAATATCACATATCAGTCTCACTAAAAGAGTGACAAAATAAACCATTCACAAAATTCCCTAAAAGAATAAACTGATTAGAAAAACAAAGAGAACAGCAAGAAACTACGCTCTTTTCAGCGAATATAAGCTGGGATCTTATGCAGATAAACAACTTACTCATAATATAAGCAATGACAACAGCCAAGTTTCAATAACCGAAAACTACCAAAAGCCAAAAATACCCAAATCATATCATATGTCAAGCTCTTTAAAGAGTGACAAACTAAATCTAAAAATAACACAGTACTGCTTATCAAAAACAAGGAAAAAGGCTAAAACTTTCTTTCAACGAAGATAAGCGGGGATCTTGATACGGATAAACAACATACTCATAACATAAGCCATAACAACACACACAACACCAGCTGATGCAAAAGAAACCTTAACACTCTTTTCCCTATTCTTATCAAGTGCCAAATCCAACATCACAATGCCAAAATCACCAAGTACAAACATGAAACCAGATGATAATCCTTCAATAATATACTGTCCATTAACCCGACCAGTCATAAAAACCACAGGTTTAACAGCACCAGTAAACCTGTCTTGTGTTGATCCAATACCAGGTGGTTCATTAATGACATCATAAACAATACCGGATACAACCATGAAGTAAGTAAGAAGGATAAGGGAGTAAACTGTCATGGATGAAGGGAGAGTTATTGTTGGGATTTTTAAGCGAAGTTTTGGAGGGTTGAGGAATGAGAAAGGGATGATACGGAGAGTGTGGAAAATGGGGTCGATTGAGTAGTCATCTGATGGATCGGAAAATTGAGTTGATGAGGATTTGGTTTCGGATTTTGGTGCCATTTTCTTGATTTTCCGGTGGTGGAAGAGAGTGGCTGTGGGGTAAAAGGATGGCTGAGTAGATTTGCTGCTCTTTTTTTTACGTTGATGAACTTATGGGTGGAAAAGACAAAAAAAAAAAAAAAAAAGGCTTAAGATGTAGACATACCCTTAAAACTATAGGATATTCTATTTAGACACTCATCTAATTCTTGAACAACTCAATTCTTAATAAAATAATTCAATTAGTCACTTTCTATTCAAAACATGCAAATTTTGTTGCTTGTGTTCTCGTTCGTCAAATAGGTAAGTTGATCACATAAAATATATCATATTTGAAGACGAATGAAAACAGGAGTAAAAGTTTTTTTAAAATATGAATCGAAAATATTTAATTGAAACATTTTATTAGAAGTTGAGGTGTACAATTAAAACAAGGCTTATGTCGAGAGTGTAATAGGATATCCGGACAAGTTTAAAAGGGTTGAATATGTATTAAGCCAAAAAAATTATATTTAATTTATGGTGGATTTGTAATTAGCAGACTATTTGACTCTTGATTTGCATAGTGCGAGTGTAATTTGGGGGAAAATGGGCAAACAACAACCTTTACTTTACTAATAAAATGATTTTTTTTTCAAAGATATATAGTCTAACACAAAATACGTATTGTATTTGTGTAGCTATATTTTTTTAATTTAGGGATGAAATGAGATCTTTTGTTCTTTTAATATTTTGAATAGAGAAAAATGGGATTTTCATATGTGTAAAAATGAAGATCCCTTGTAAAAAAAAAAAAAAAAATCATTTTGTAAGTGGCCTACAAAACTATTTCTCTCCAATTTACACCTATATAGCCAATATTACAGTATATTTAAGCTCTGATACCTTACTATGCAATATCTAATCTATTATATCAACTCAGATACTATTACTAATATATAGAAATGACAGTTGGGGAGGACGAACAGGGGCAAACATTATAATTTTCATGTTTATTTGGGGCAAATTTGAAATTGAAGTACTCTGCTTTGTACTACATAAGATCTTCTTCATTCTTCGCATAAATTCTAGAATCGATTCTATCAAGAGATCTATTCTCTCTCGCTTCTACTTATCTACTTCTGCCTTCGTTATTGCTCCCTAATTCTGGCCATCGTCTTAAATTGCAGAGCTACAGTAAGTTTTTCTTCTTCTTTTTCCACTCTCTTTTCTTTAATGTGTCCAATTCTTGGAAATAGAATAGCTATTTTCATTCTCTTTTGGATTTTTAGGTGTGAATATCAACAATTGTATCTGAATTGCACATGCATCTTTGAAAATAGAATCAAATTTGTGTATGTGTTAATTTTTCTATTCTTTTGGAGAGCTGGCTGAAATTTAAATACAAGAGTTTTCTTTAAAATTCAATTTCCGGTCTTCTTTTAAATTGCTAAACCAATCCTTTATTTTGGTTCCAGCCCAAAACATAAATTCTCCTCCAACTAGCCCAACATTTAATCCAGACCAAGCCCATTTTCCTGTAAACACCCCAAGCCTTATTTTCTTAGTCATTTTCGTCCAAAAACACAAAACCAAAAATAACCCTAATCTCTAAATCTGATACGCCGCCTCCACAAACCAGCTGTCTCTCATCCATTTTTGGCAAAACTTCAACGCGTCATCGCGTTTCCAGACCATGTTCGCCCATTTGGGGTAAAACCTTTGATGAAAGTTGTCTTCTTCTCCAAAAGCAACGGTAATTTCACGTTCCCTTTCTCTTTTTCTTTTCTTTTTTTAGTTTCGGGTACAAAGATCATTGATGGTCTTTGTCACGATTTGGAAATTCAAAATTCGAATCCGGATTCCAAATAACCAATTTGGAATCCGAAAATAAAATGTCCCACACCGTTTGATTATTTTGAAACCCTAGAATTGGGGGTTCTATAAATAGAACCCATTTCCTCATTTTCCAGACCACGGTGGAATACCCCCCAAATCTTTGAATTTTCGATTTTCTCAACTAAAAATTGAGTATTCCTTGAATTTTCGGAATAGTTCAAATTTTTATCTTTGTTATCTAAGTTCAGTGGTGAAATCGATCTTCGACTCTCGTCGCCTGAGTCGCTGCTCCGCAACAGGTAATCTTCCCTCCTCTTCTTTTCGTTTTGTTTCAGTTCGACGTTGAATTATGTAATTAGTTAAATTTAATTTTGCTTTAATATTGTATGTTAGGTTACTAGCTTTTTTTTTTTTTTTTGTAATCCATGTTTAGTATAATTTTCTTTTTAATCTTTCCTTTTCTCTGAATATTTCATATTTCTGTTTCAATTGGGTTCAAGGGAATGAACTAGTTCAATTTCAATTCTGTTTGCCTTGGCGTGTTTATTATTTGCTAGTTCTGTTTTAGCTTTTATAAGTCAGTATGAACTGGTTAGTTTAATTTCATGGATGTCTTTGCTCTACTTCAGTTGTTTTCTTTTTTTGTGAATTTATCGATCCCTTTATATTTCCAGTTCTGTGTTTCACTCCTGGCTGTTATATGAGTTTATTAGTATAGTTTCCTTTCAACTCTGTCCTAAGTTCTAGTCTAGTAAATAAGCATGAATTGATTCACTTTCTCTCTATATGCACTATTGATCTTTGGTTTGGTTATTTGGATGAGTCACTGCCTTTGTTTGATTTAAAACACATAGTTTCGGATTTGAAAGTTGAAAAATGTTTTTCATCATATAATGTTTTCTTTTGAAGAACTCCTCTACCGTTTTCCTCTTTTAGTTTCTGTTTTGAACCTAAGTTGGGGTTAAACATGAATGTTGGATGTCCCTTTTATGCTAAAATCGTGGCTCAAATCTGTTTTATTTTTAAAGGGAATTGTTGTAGCTTCTACCACTATTTTTGGAATGCCCCTGGAAAGTGTTATATCGACTATCATGAAACAAAATTACATTTTGTATGAATCACGCCATTAAAACCAAATAAATATAGAAATCTGAACTAGTAAAGAGACTAGTAAATAGAGCTGTTGTGTTTTCATTTGCATTCCCTTTAAACTTAGGCAAGTTTGTATAAGCTGAAGATCTGTCGTTAAATAGAGGTAATGAAGTTAAGATCTCTCTTTAGTTTTCTTTAATATTCGGGTTTGAAATGAAATCTAAACTCCCCTGTTTTACCTTAATCACATGAGTAGTTGTGTTGATTCAAAACTTAGCTCTTAGTTAATGATTGATGACTGTTTCTTGTACAAAAATGTGCGCTATGGCTTTTGGATCTCCAATACCCTTTCGTTCAAGTCTTGGGATTAAATAAAAAATGTATGCCAAAATGCACTTCTTTAGGAAAATACTCCATCATCATGTTTCTAAAAGGCATCAGTTCGCTGTTTCTGTGCAAGATCTTGTTTGCTAGAGGTGTTAAAATTCAAATGTGTTAAATGATTCCATGAGCTTCATAAGAAGTTTGCTGCTTATGTCTTTATATTTGAAACCTGCTTGTTTTTTTTAAGTAGTATGTCTCATTCATTATTAGATCAATTAGAGTTTTGGTTGTTAGATATAAAGAACTGCAGAAATGCTTGGGAACCCCCTGAACTTGCACGTTTTTATTCAGTGCACACTTAAACTATGGGTAGGATTAATTACCCCCCTGAACTTGCATTTTAACTTGCCTTGTACACCTTAAGTGTCCAAGGCCCACTATCGTGTTTACACGCCCAGTACACGGTGTAAATAATGCTTATGTGGATGTCCACGTAGATAAATATAACCCGACCATATTTACCCGATTTACCTTCAGATATAAACCCAAAATCACTTCTGCCTATTTTTTTTAAACTCAAATCAAAAACTAAACCGATCGTCTTCTTCAATCAAATGCGCTCTGTCAAAAATCACTCCTAAACATTCATACAATCATAGTTCTAAGTGAAACTTGTTTGCTCTAAGTGATTCTGGTCTGTTCTAAGTGATTCCAGTCAGTTGCAGCTTTTAGGTGTAGTTGTTGGTCGATCGTTGATTCGATTTTGAACGTTTTGTCTGAAATTCTTACGAGATAAATGATTATCCACTATTAAAATGTGTTTGTTGTCTGTTTTCATCGTGTTTAAGATTGTATTTTGGTATAGCGTTTTCATTTATTATTCCGTCTAGGGTTCCGTCAAGGGTTCCGATTAGGGTTTTGATTTGTGTACCATTATGAATATAATCAGCTTGTGCTCTTATCTACTGACTGTATTGTGTTGAAATTTTCCATTTCTTGCATGCATGGCTGCTAGGGTTTCTCGTAATTACTTGAAAAAATTAGAGCTTTTCTGTAAAACCTTTTTTTTGTTTTCTTAATTACTATATTATGTTCTCTAGTGGTAACTGTTGGGGTTTTTCTTTAAGTTCTCTTGTATAATTGTCTTGTTGTGTCTAAAAATTAGGGTTTTTCTGTATAACCCTTTATTTCCCTTTTTACTTATCATAATATGTTCTTTATTTTTAAATGTTGGGGTTTTACTTTAAATGCTTTTGTATAATTGTCCTGTTGTGTCTAAATGTTGGGGCTTTTATGTAAAACTCTCTATTTCCTTTCTTACTTATAATATATTCTGTATTGTTGAACGTTGGGGTTTTACATAAAATGTGTTTTGCTTAAGGTGAACCTTAGTTTTGTGATTATTGATTATTGTTATTGTTATAGGTTGGCATATGGCTTCTAAGTATCTTAACTTAAGGTTCAAACTTGGGGGTATGTTAGTGAGTGAGGTAGGTCCAATCTATGTTGGGGGTAAAACTGAACATGTGTTTAATGTTGATGAAGATCACACGTCTCTTCCTGAAATATCAGATTATTGTAAGTCTTTTGGGATTGGTAAGTTAGGGAGGACTTATGCAGTTCTATCTAAAGGGGGTGATCTGGTTGAATTAAAAACAGATAGGGACATTTATGACATTGCAGTATTCTTCCTGGATAGGGACACAATAGACACATATGTGTGTGATGACTCAGTTTTTGACGATCGGGGTCCCTGGTGGGCGAGTAGTGAGTTACAGTGTAACACTTTCGTCAAGTTGGTGAGACTTTAATACACACTTAGTTAGCGGCAGTGGAATCGATTCCCTTTTTGTTCCACAATGGGGAGTTCTTTAACAAGTTCCCAAAGAAACAATTTAGATCTAGGGTTAGGTCATTCTATTTCTTCTACTATTCCCAGTAGTGATAGGGTTGAGACTGAAGGGGTTGAAGATGGATATAGTTCATTAGATTGGGAATGAATGCTTGATTAAGAAGAAGTTGATCTACACCAATCCGTCGAAGATAAGCACCAATGTCCGAAATGAAGCCGGCGGTCAAGAAGATCTTTGCGCCAATTGTCTAAGAAAATGCAGAAGAGGAGGTAGAAAATGATAATGATGAGTCTGATGATTCTTTTGTTTATGGCAGTGATGTGCATGAGGAGTTGAGAATTGTGAAGGAAGATTTGAGGAAGTGTAACAGAGATAATAGGAGGAAAAAGAATAAGGAAAAACCAAAAGGTTTTCTAGGTGAAGTTGGAGTAGATGAAGGGTATGATGATATTGGTAAAGGCAAGAAAAACTTTAATGGTAAACTGACAGGAGATGAGCCATATTATGATAGTTCTGACTGTGATACTTTCCAATCTGATGATGAGTTGCTCCCTGTTTCTGATGATGAACTTGAAGGAGGGTAATTAAGGGGTAGAAGAAAGAGTAATAGAGTGATATATGACCCAACTTGTGAGGTTGTTATATGGCAGTGTGGCTTGGTATTTGAGAGTGTTAAAGAGCTTAGAGAGGCAATAACAAAATATGCTATAAAAAATGGGGTAGAGTTAGATAAGTATGTGAATGAATCTCATAGAGTAAGGGTGAGGTGTAAAAGTGGATGTCCATGGTTGTTGTATGCTAGCAAGGAAAGCAGAAGTAAGAACTTCACTATTAAGACCTACAACCCAAGGCACAATTGCACAAGGATGAACACTAAATTCCTATGTAATTCAAAATTTTATCTAAGTATTTGAAAGATAGGATTATCTCACAGCCTAGGATTAAAGGTTGGGAAATTCAAGATTGGGTAAGGAAAGAATTGGGTGTTTATGTAGGCAAGGCAGTGTGTTTAAAGACAAGAAAAATGGTGTTGAAAGAGGTTATGGGGGACCATGTTGTTGAATTTAACGAAATTCTAGACTACGGATGTGTTCTTGCAAAACAAATGGCAAAGACTTGTCTTGTTAGGTTGACTGATAGAGAGAATGGGATGAAACGGTTCCTATCTTTCTACATATGCTCTGCTGCTATGAAAAGGCGTTTACAGCAAGGGTGCAGGAAGTGTATAGGGCTGGATGAGACATTTTTTAAGGGAATTTGTAAAGGTCAACTGTTGGTAAAGATGGAAACAATCAAATGTTTCTAATTTCATGGGCAGTAGTTGGTACTGAAAGCAAGGATACATGGAGATAGTTCATGATGATTTTGAGAGGAGATCTGAACTTAGGAGCTGGTTCTCAATTTACTATCATCAGTGATATACAAAAGGTAAACTCAAAACTTCAGCCTTATATTTCTGTCTTATAATTTATTTGGACTAACACTAACTAGTTTCATTATCTTGTTTTGAAACTGCAGGGACTAATAGCTGCTTCTGAAGAAATTTTTCCTGAATGTGAGCACGGGATGTGTGCTAGGCACATCTTATCAAATTGGTCACAAAGCTGGAGAGGCATAGAGAGAAGGAAGAGATTCTGGGGTTGTGCTAGAGCAACATTTGAGTCAAATTTTAAGCACAAGCTTGATAGTCTAGCCAGGTTGGGTAAAGGTATTGTAGAGGACCTCATCAAGTACAACAAAGAGAAATGGTGCAAAGCATATTTCCAAACTTTCTCCAAATGTGACAGTGTGGATAATAACATGGCAGAAAGTTTCAATGCATAGATCTTGGGACCAATACATAAAACTATTATTTCAATGTTGGAAGAAATCAGAATTAAGGTGATGAACAGAATTTCTAAGTCAAGAACATTTGCTGAAACCTGGACAGATGATATATCTCAAATGGAAATGATGGTGTTCAATTTGAATGTAGAGAGATCAATGTAATGCAACATTGATTGGAATGGTGATGAAGGATTTGAAGTGTTAGAAGGGTTATACAGGCATACTGTGAATTTGGGACAAAAGAAGTGTAGCTGCAGATCATGGGAATTGAAGGGCATCTCATGTGCCCATGCTATTGCATCAATGAACCATTTGAATATGGATGTATCACAAGAAATTTCAAGCTGGTACAGAAAAGATACATATTTGAAAGCTTATTCTAGCTTTATTCAACCAGTTCCTAACATGAAAATGTGGCCAGGGAGTACAAATCCAATTGTGGAGCCACCTGAAGTGAGAAAGATGCCTGGTAGACCTCCTAAGAACAGAAAAAAAGAGATTGGAGAAGTGAGAAAAGCTGGTAAGTTGCCTAAGTATGGGATAACAATGACATGTTCAATCTGCAGAGCAGCCAATCATAACAAAAGGGGTTGTCCAAAAAATCCTATGCCTAAGACCAAATCAAGACCCACACTAGAGGTATACTTGCTTACATTGGTTAAATTTCTTACACAACTATTATATTTGAATTGCTTACATTGCTTAAAACCTGAATTTGAATTGCTTACATTACTTAAATTGCTTACACAACTATCATATTTGTTCTAGTGTGCTGAACCCTCACAACAGTCCTCTAATGGAACTAAAAGTAGTAGAGGTCAATATGAAAGAGCAACTACTAGCAGTAAAGGTGGAGGAACAAGTACTAGAGGTAGAGGAACAAGTCCTAGCAGTAGAGGAGCAGGTGCAAGAAGTGGTTACAAGAGACCGAGGGTTGTGGGACAAGGTGTATTTGTTGCTGAAACTGGATATACTTCAATTAATGTAAGTGTCCTCTTACATTTTTAATCTTGTATTTTCAAAAGTTAGTCCAACAAATAATCAAATTTCTTTATGTTTCGAGAAAAGGATTGGCTAGGATAGAGGGTGAATCTTTTGGTGTGAGTTCCAGCACATGTTACTGGTGATATTGGTTATCAACCCACCAAAGGATTGAAGTGGAAAGGCAAACAAGTTGTAACTCAAAGGGAACTTCAAGTCCAAAGTGTTGTGCATCGCATCCAAACCAGGTAAAAAGCTATTGGGATTCAAACGAGGGCAGAAGCCAAGGCAAAGTCACCCGCAAAAGCTGCCAAGGGAAAAACTCCCTCGAAGACTGCAAAGACAAAAGCTGCTAAGGCAAAGTCTCCCTCAAAGAAAACTTAGTGCATGTGTTGATGGTGAATGTTAGACTGACTATTGGTATTCAGGTGTTTTTGGTGGTTGTTCAACCAAACTTAAGCTAATGTGTATTATTGCCTTTTGTTGTTTTAAGTGGATATGTGGCTGTTTTTTGTTGAAACAATTGAGCACTTTGGTGCAGTTATGTTTTTGAAACGATGAAGCATTTTGGTGGTGTTATCAAATGCATCTCTTATGTGGTATCATTAGTGTGAATTGTGTATGTTTCATGTTTACCTCTTTGTGTAATGTGTATGTTTACTTACATCTATGGCAGCCTACATATATTAGTTGTAATCAACAAAAGATACACTTAAATCAGCAAAAACCAACTGATACAAGGCATATTAGAAACAGCACATATATTGCTTTAATCAGCAAAAAAGTACACTTAAACAGCTAAAAACATACACATATCCGCCAAAATGTACACCTTCCGTCATCTAACAATAACAAAAATAACACAAACATAGCCTTAAATCAGCGACAGATTAGGATCAAATACATTTATCACATTAAACATCAAACTAAAGCACAAAACTAATTTTAATGTCCTTCTCCACTTCAACTGTTGTTGTTACTTGTTCGTCTTCTTCAACAGACCGAAAATGACAATATTTGCTTGAGTTGGAAATTCCGGGTCATACCAATCAAAGAACCTACATGGAATTCGAAATAGAGACTGCATTGCATAAAAGAAAGGCAACATAATCAAACTTGAGAAAATTACCTAATACTAAAAATTACCCAAAAAAAGAAATTTATGGATATTACATACCCTACATCCGAGAAATCTACGACCTGGGTTGTCATCCAACCATGAAATTCGCACTATTGGAGGACACCCACATGCACAAACAAGCCTCCTATTATAATTCATGGATTCAAAAATAAATGAGAAGGAAAGAAATTGATGGGAATGAAAGAAATTGATGCTAAAGGACAGAAATTAATGGCAAAGAGATGAATTTAAATGGAGGAATTTCAAATTAATGGAGAAGGGTTAATGGTGAATAAATAAGAAAGAAAGAGAGAGAGGGTATGTCAAAAATTGAAAGGAAAATATGATTTTAACGTTATTTTACCGTTGGGGTGGCTGATGTGGCGTTGAAATTACACCCTCACGCGCCTAACAGGGACTGAAGTCAATTTTTGCGGGCCTTGGACACTTAAGGTGTACAAGGCACGTTAAAATGCAAGTTCAGGGGGGTAATTAATCCTACCCATAGTTTAAGTGTGCACTGAATAAAGATGTGCAAGTTCGGGGGGGGGGGGGGGTCCGAAGCATTTCTGCCTATAAAGAACTAGCATGTGATTGCTTTGGACACTATGCTTTAACTTTTTTCTTTTTTTTTTTTTCATATTTGTACACTGTTTTAAGTATCCCCTTCATTTACTTTAAGATTAGTATGCTTCAACATGGTGTTGAGATGTCTATTTATAGTTTTAAAAGCAGTTTTAGTTGAACTCATGTTAATTTTCCTTACTCCATTTCCTGGAATTCAAGTGTTTAACAATTTCCAACCTTACTTGTTTTAGCCTTGTTGTTGCTACCTAACTGAGTTTCTGAGATGTATGGAGTTTTTCTCATGCTTTGGTTCTGTTTGAGTTCAGCTGTGGTGTTATTTTGTTAACTTGATTTAGAAAGGAAAGATGGTTTGTGCTCCAGATTCGAGCCTATAACATTGACAGAATTTAAAAATGAAGTTTCTTATCTTCTTGATTTTGAACCTTTAGCTAAGTATCATTTTCAGTTTAATTGTTTGGTCTTGTGGCCTTAGGCTTAGGTTGTTGCAATCATGTTCTTAATGGGTCTGCTATGCTTTAGATTTGGTAATTCATATTATGTTGAGGATGGCAAGTCTAAGTCCCCTGTTGGTTTATCTTGCATCCTTCAATTTGGAGTTTTTATTAATTATAGCTATAAGGTGACATTTAGATGCGAAATCATGTTGTTTGAATTCATGTTTAAGTTCGTTACTAACTCTTGGCTCATTTACTCATCCTTTTCCTTTTTTTTTGATGCATTCTACTGGACTCTAATTCCCTTCGGCGTTAGATGTTGGGCTGAAGCCTAACCTATTGTTCGAGGATAATTCAGTGTCAACCTCCTATCTGGCCAACTTCAAGGAAGCAAAACTGAGCCGAGCCCAATTAGTTAACTATGTCTTAACTTTATTTCTTCTCTTTATGTGTCTGTGTTGTATTAAATGACTAACTCTTTACTTTGTTTTACTTTCTAAACTCAGATGAATCCCAGGTAGAATGTGAATCTTAATTACTAAAATCGAGTGCTAATTCTCATGACAAATCTTTGCCATCTGTTAGTGTTCAATATTAAATAAAATGATTTTTTCTGGAAATGTTTAAAGTGGAATGTCCAAAACAAAAAATGGATTAGACAATTTTAAATGTTAGCAGACACGTTTTTTTTCCAAAATCTTGCTACAGTTTCAGAAAGTGGGGCTCAAAGCCCGAAGGAAAATTGAGCAAATGATTACAATAAAAACATAAGCATGTGCGGGCTGTCTAAAAAATGTTTTAGTCCCAAATGCCTTTTTCTTATGTCACGTTTTTGTTGGTAAAAAATGAAGGATTTTTTTTCCAGAGATAGTACATTTTTTGCAGTAGAGCTTTTCAAAGTCTTAAAAAATGAATCTAATGTGTGGAGGATTTTCAAACGTCACAATACTTCTATTCTCTTTGATGACATTTTCATTAAATAAATGAACTTTAAACACATTTTCCAAATGAGATATGCTCTTCCTAAATTGCCATAAATAAGCTTTCTTTCAAACTTTATACATATGAATTTTAAACACATTTTACTAAACAAGTTATACAAATTTTAACCATAAAATGTTAGATCCGTAGGTAAATGCACGTGGCGGATCCTTAATCTGAGAATCTTAAAACCTTTCAAAGAGGATGCGTAAGCCTTTTTGATTTCCGGATTTTTGTTCTAAAGGTTTTCAAATAAAATTAACCTTTAAAATTGGTTTCTTAATTCCAATTCAATAAATTAGGTGGCGACTCTGTTTGTTCACAACAAAGAGCTAAAGTTATGAGAAGCTTTTATGCGCGAGCGTAGAAGTGGACCGTAACATGGCTTATTAACATTTCAATTTTCCTTACTTTCTCCACTAACATTTATGTTATTCATTATTCAATTTGATAAAGAATTTTCTACTTTGAGTTCATGCCCCAAGGTTGGTTCATTGCGATTTGCACAGAGAGACACAAAAGCCCATCCCTAAAATAGAATCATATATTTCTAATGAAATTCTACATAAATTCGTTATTTTTGTAGTATTGTTTTCCTGTTGGTAAATTCGAGAGATGAAAAATGTTTTCATCAGGAAACCAAAATCAACAATAATGACAGAGCAATTCAGTCATTGGAGACCTGAAGGTGTAAGCTTGCTCGATATGAACAACATGTATAGTTATTCTTTTCCATATTCGTGCCCTTTGTCTATATAACAATTGTTTGTAGAATTTTTTAAAATACCATCTCTTATTAGTTATATTTCTACTGACGCTTTTGATTTTGTTCATCTAGGATTTCAGAATGATACTTTATTAACTCATTTCAGCTAGAACAAAAAAAGTGTAAAACATGTGTAGTTTTTCAATTTTCTCTTTCCTTTTTGAAGTTGATTTGTTTTGAGAAAATTATCAACTTCGCAAAGGGTGTTGGATGTACATTCATAGTAATCATTATTGTGTTATTTTTCTTCTTTTGCTTTCTTTCACTTTCATTCCTTTTTAAGGGGTTAGCTATCATATTAAATTTTTAAATTTTTTAGGATGACTTTTTCCAGCTAGAAAGAAAAAATCGGAAGATAAAATATGTCTATTACTTCATTAGTTTCTTTCTTGGGGTTGGTTGTATTGGAAAATTCATAGATGAATTTATGGTTTCCCCTGTTAAAGAGCTCTTAGTTGATTTATTACAATTATAGATTTGCAATGGTGCTATATCTAGGTCTTATAATCTTCAAGTTATATAGTAAAATTATCGTGCTTAATTTCTTTCATGGTTTCGGAGTTTGCTTTTAGATTTTGATTGCATGAGTTCTAGAGATTGCTTCACTGCTTTTCTTTTAGGGGAGATATCATAAGTTTTATTTATGAGCTTGGAAGTTGAGTTTAGGAGAATGGTCTAAAAAGTTCCTGCATCATGATTTTGAAAGATCAGCCAAATTTAAGTTCACCATTTGATTGGAAAGTTTATCTTGAAACCAATTGAAGAAAGTTGAAGCTCTTCCACAAGATTAAGTTTTTCAAAACTGGTAGGAACTTAACAAGACATCTAATTGTTGTTGAGGTTTCAAAATATAGAATGAATTCGATCAATCCAATTGCAAATCAATTTTTCCATTCTCATTATTATCAAGACACGTCCAAAGACTCCAACTTTCCAAAATCAGTAAAAGTAGGCAAAGAACTGTCCAATCAATTCCTACTGAAGTTCAGAAATTCAAAGCTGCTAATTTCCCACAATCAGTGATGAACTCATCTCAGCTGGGATTGAGCTCAAATGGTCCCCCTAAACCTCAAGAGACTCTTGAAAGTGAATTTGTAGCTTAATTGTCTGTCATATTTGCACATAGCTGTGGACACTCTTACTAAGAATATGCACACATATTTGTACGTATTTAAATTAATCTTGTCAAATTTATATTTCTCTTCGATTAAAATTATTCTTATTACACGATGATTTTCAATATGTACTTTTTTATGCAAGTATTTTGTTTTCTGATGTTAAACAAACTGTAATTGGCATTGCAGGTGTCAGCAGCTTTTGGTACTTCCTTGTGTTAAACATACTGTTCTCAAGGAATTTTGAAAGATCGTGGATTTCTTTGTTATATGATATAGTATAAATGAGTTACAAATGTGAACTTGATTCTATCTCAGCGTGTACTATATGCTCATTCAATCAGTTGCATAAATTTCAATGTAGTAAAAAACCTCTTCCAAACGCATTATTGTAATTAGTTTCTTATAACTACTAGCATGTTGGGCCCGTGCATAGCAGTGTTTAAGAGGTGGGGGCGCGAAGCGAGGCGTTTTACGCAGTACGAGGCAAGGCTTAAGCCCCGACACACAGGGCGTAAGTCCCATGGATCTACGGGCGTATGTCTCATGTATCTTTAATTTTATAATTTTATTACTAAAAATAAGCAAAAGTAAAATTTTCATTAAAAATATGCAAAAAAATAAAAAATAAATTCAAGGAAATTACAAATAATATAAAAAGAATTATTATAAATATTATTTGAGAAAGGTAACAACACAAAAAATGATAATTGCCTAGATAATCTTTAAAATGAAATCTTCATTCACTTCACCATCAATCTCCAGATCTATTAGTCCTTCCCGACCTCAACTAATATTTGCACTAACTTTTATTTGTATATCCAAAGAAGGAGAAGGGCAAAAAGTGTAAGAGCAATGACAACAAATGGATAATGTTGCTTCAGGAACATAGTGCCATGAAATCTCTATCATATCAATTTCAGCCATAATCATTTAAAAAAACTATTTATGGCAGTGTTATTTTCTATGCGAGTTGATTTACTATTTATATATTTTAGGAAAAATCAGTACAACATGAAAACATGATAATATAAAATATAAATATCATTACACCAATAATAAAAATCATAATTGATAGCAAAAATGCTTTTAAAACAACAAAAATCAAATTTAACGCCCGGGGCGTACGCTTTTACGCCCGGGGCTTATGCTTTTGCACCCGGGACTTATGCCTCAAATTCTAGGGCGTACGCCCTATTGATATACGCCTTTCATTTACGTTCCAGAGCATTTTCGATACGTCCCGCCTAGAGGCTCGCCCCGAAAACGCCTCTGAAAACACTGGTGCATAGCATGGGCATCCACTACTAGTAAAAGTATAAGGGGCTATTCAAATTTCCACGAATTGACTTCGAATTTTGTGTACAACCTTTTTAGGCTATTTTCAACAAGTTTAAGCCGTACCCACTACGAATTTTTCACAAAATAAGTCTCAAAAGTCAAACTCACTTCTTCAAATTGGGATAATACTCAAAATACCCCCCAACGCTTGACCAAAATCCCAACTACACACCATACCTTTGCGGGGGTCCTATTACCCCCCTGGATAAATTTTTTCAGTAGCAAAATGGCCCTTTTTTGCTGATGTGGCAGAGAGCGTGAATACACCGCCCAGTGGCGCGTGACGGCCTTTAAAAATCGCATCCGACCATTTTGGACGCCAACTAAGCCGCCACATATGATGCCAAGTAGATAAAATTTGAACTCCCTCCATTTTTAGGCTACTTCATCTTCATCTTCACCCTATTTAATATCCATCCCCATTTTTTGTTGTCAAAATAATATCCATTATAAACGAAAATCTCAATTGAAGAAAATCCACATATGATTCCGAACAACTTGTTAAAGAACAACTTTCCACCATAAACGAAAATCAAGAAAAAAATGAAAAATCAAGAAAGAAAAAGGAAAAATGCGGAAAAAAATAAGGATGAAAAATCTAATCTTGTTAAAGAAAATCGATTGGAAGTTGCTTGTTTGGAGTTGCTACTTGTTGCTTGGTTGAGTTGTTTAAGCACTAATTCTTTGAGTTGATTTGGGGAGAAAATTAAACTCCATTGCTAAGAATTTGGAGAAAGCTATGAAGAACACCAAATGGGTTTTTCTAAATTCTTGATTGTTTAATCAAATTAATGGATGAACTTTGTTCTATTTGGTGTTAGGAAGCTTCCTTTCACATTTGGGTTTGTTTGGATTAGATTTGAGCAAGTTGGTGTGATTTTTTTTTTCAACTCCTAATGAAGATGATGATGATGATGATGATAATGTTGATGAAGATGAAGGAGAATTGGGTATGGGTTTTCGCATCCTTAATAAAAATGGAGTATGGAAAATTGAGAGATTTTTTTTTTTTTTTTTGAAGAAGAAGAGTAGATGGATGGAGGAAGGGGGGAAATTAATAAAAAAATGGGGCAAAATTAAACACGTGGCACGTGGGCCAGGCGCGTGTGGACAACCGGCATTTAATATTTGGGGGTTGGCAGATTGGACTGCCACATCAGCAAAAAAGGGGCATTTTGATACTGAAAAAATTTGTTCAGGGGGGTAATAGGACCCCCGCAAATGTTAGGTGTGTAGTTGGAATTTTGGTCAAACGTTGGGGGTATTTTGAGTATTATCTCTCTTCAAATTTGTTCAACAATGATGAGTTACCTTTAAAATATTACAGTTCACCCAAATTTTACAAAATTAGTTCTATAATTATGATTTGAGCTCCAAACACAACAACTAATAGAGTTTGTTAACTAACAAAATAGTTTATTTTTACTTCAGTTACAAACAATGTTTTAAAAGGCGGGGGTGCAAGGCATGACGTTTTACATATGGCTCGGCGAGGCGTAAGCCCCATGGGTATTTAATTTCTAATATTTCATAAAATAATATAATTACAATAAATATTTTTAAATAGGTAAAATTACATAAAAAAAAAAGAAAAAGAAAACTATATATATGTGTGTGAGCGCTCGCGCACACTTGTTGTCACAAAAGACTAATCAAAGCAATCCATTATACGCTACTTACCACTTATAATTATATATAACATAATTTTACAATAAACAATATAATGAAATAAAAGCTATTATAAAATGTAAATCAACTCTAACATCTTAACTTTCAAACAATGAAAAAATCACAATTTCCTAAAATAATATTACTATCATACTATTCATTTTATCTACCTATAAGCAAATAATCAATAAACTTTATTAGTATTATAATTAAAACGTAACTCCTTCATGAATAAAAATAAAATTACTTTCAAATAACGAAATAATAAAATATGACAATTTTGATACATATGACAAAAGACCAATGACAAGTGAAAATGTACAATTCGGCTATGTATTTTAAAAAAAAAATATCAAGTGATATTCACCTTCACGATAGTTTCAAATAATAAACATGCAATACTATGACTTGTTATTTGAGTTACCCTCGATCTTTTTATTTCTATAGATGAAAAACCATTAAGTATCATTCAATTGTTAAAGAATCACGAGGGTCAACAACTTTAATTAAAGCATTTAACATATAATTTGTGTAAAAACTGTTAGGCGAGCCCTGAGCGTTAGGCGTGTTTACGGCTTACAGTCGGGCGCTTAGGGCATAAACCTCACAGAAACTAAGCCCCACACGTGGGCCCCAGGTCGTTTTGCCAGTGGTCCACCCTGAAGCGAGTCCTGAAACTGCCTTTTAAAACATTGATTACGAATATAATTTCAAACATAGATTAGCTCGATCACATAAGGGAAATGTGATTTTCTTACTTTGTCAAACTCATTTTTACTTCTACTGGTCGAAAAATGTTAACCCCAAAAGTAAATTCGCGCAGAAATTAAGTAGGCGTTTGGCCATAAGAATTATTCACTTTATTCCGGATTTTTTTTTTCCCTTTTCACCGTTTGGCCATAAGAATTCCGAATACAACTTGAAGTTGTATTCCGGAATACCAAAAACTCAAAAAACTTATTTTTTAAAAAAATTCACTTTTTACACTTTTTTACAACTACATTTCACCAAAAACTACAATTTTAAAAACTATGGCCAAACACAACTCCAACTCCAAAATTCCTAAAAAAAGTGATTTTTTTTTTGTATCTATGGACAAACGGGGCCTAAGAATGAACGGTTTCATAAATGTTTTTTCCCCTCTTCAACTGCTGGATAAAAAGTCAAAAGGATAAAAAGGTGAAAAATTGAGAAGATAACTGAACCGGAACCAGACCGGATCTAAACAAAATAAACCTAACCGGGTTAACCAGCCAAATCCCCACCTAAACCGTGTGGGGTTCAATAAATAATTAAATTAATATAAACTAAAATCAGGAAAATAAAAAGAAAAGAAAAAATAAAGAACAAAGAAATTTGATTGGAAGAAAAGAAGGCAATTGTGGGCGCCTGACTTGGGGACAAGTTATGTTATGGGCAAATTGCAAATGCAACTTGCAAAAGCAATTGCATAACCAAATTGATAAAAAGCCAATTTCATTGGTCGTTTGGGCAACTTTTCTGCCTATAAAAGGAGCTACTCGTTGCTCATTGTAAACACACCAACACAGAGAGAGCAATAGAGAGTAGAGAGTAATCCGTTGTGCTATTTTCTATAGTCGTGAGAAATAGAGAGTGGGAGTAATATTGTAGTGAGTTGTGTAATAAAGAGTGTTGTTTCTTTTGAAGGAGTAGTAGTCTCTTGACACTACCAAGTTGTAATAGTGATATTATATTGCTTCGCTCGAATATTATATTTTATCCCGTTAAAATATTTGGTGTCGCCGTTACTCTCTTATTCTTGCTACTTAACGTGGATATTATTCCTGGGTGGGATCATTATTTCCCAACAACGTGGTATCAGAGTCATGGCAAATAATAGTCCGTTGTCTTTTCAGTACCCCCGTCTCACGAAAGAAAATTATGAAAAATGGTGTCTACGAATGAAAGCCATTCTTGGCTCCCAAGATGTTTGGGATATTGTAGACAAAGGGTTTACAAAACCCGATAATGAGGAGACTCTGTCTCAAAATGAAAAAGATGTCTTGACAAAGACAAGGAAGAAAGATCAACAAGCCCTCACTTTCATCCACCAATGTCTGGATGATGGCATGTTCGAGAAGGTGGCTGATGCAACCACCTCAAAGGAAGCTTGGGAGATTTTACAAAATTCTCTCCAAGGTGTTGATAAAGTAAAGAAGATAAAACTTCAAACTCTAAGGGCTGATTTTGAAGTTTTAAAAATGAAAGAATCCGAATCCATTTCGGATTTCTTTTGAAGAGTGATGGCTATAGTAAATCAATTAAGAAGATACGGGGAGGAAGTAGACGATGTGCGTGTGGTGGAAAAGATCCTTCGCTGTTTAACGCCTAAATTTGATTTTGTAGTGTGTGCAATTGAGGAGTCTAAAGATTTAGACTCAATAACGGTAGAGCAATTGGAGGGTTCTTTGCAAGCCCACGAAGAAAAGATTAAAAGGAGACAAGAAGAGCCACTGGATCAACTTCTAAAAACTCAGGCATCCTTCAAAAATTTTGGAGGTGAAAAGAGTTATAGAGGAAATGGACGAGGAAGAGGTCGTGGCACTCGTGGAAAAGGACGGAGCATTGGCAACACCTTCAACAATGAAGGGAGAAGCCAACAACCATTTAGAGGTCGTGGTCGTGGACAAAGAGAAGGGAAGAGGACGTGGCTATTATCAAAGTACCAACGAAACAAGGTATGATAAATATAAAGTTGAGTGCTACAACTGCCATAAAATTGGACATTACTCTTGGGAATGTCATAGTAATGTTGAAGAGAAAGCTAACCTTCTTGATGACAAGAAAGAAGAAGGTGAGTCAACACTGTTAATGGCACTCAAAGAAGAAGATAAGGATGATTGCAGTCTGTGGTATCTTGATAATGGAGCAAGCAACCACATGTGTGGATGCAAAGATATGTTTGTGGAGCTCACTAAGAAGATGACAGGCAACGTATCCTTTGGAGATACTTCAAAGGTACAAATTGAAGGAAAAGGTACAATTCTGATCTCCTGTAAAGATGGTGGCCACAAAGTTAATTCAAGATGTTTATTATGTGCCAAAATTGAAAAGTAATATCTTGAGTTTGGGCCAACTTATTGAAAAAGAATATGATATTCATATGAAGAATATGCATCTTTTCCTTAGAGATTCAAGTGGAAAATTAATCACAAAAGTACGTATGGCAAAGAATAGATTTTTTTCTTTGAATCTTAAGACAATTGATGCAAAGTGTTTGAAGGCTAATGTGCAAGATGAATCTTGTGTCCGGCATATGCGTTTTGGACACTTGAATTTTGAAGCGCTCAAATCAATGGGAGAAAAGAACATGGTGCATGGGATTCCTTCAATCAACCATCCAAATCAGTTGTGTGAAGCTTGTCTTCTTGGAAAACATGCAAGGAGGAGTTTTCCAAAAGAGGCCACGTCAAGAGCAATCAAGCCACTGCAGCTTGTTCATACAGATGTATGTGGGCCAATCAATCCACCTTCTTCTGGTAAAAGGAAATACTTCTGCTCTTTATTGATGATTTCAAGAGAAAGACTTAGGTGTATTTCCGAAGCAAAATCGAAGCTTTTGTTGCATTTAAAAATTTCAAAGCACTTGTAGAAAAACAGAGTGGCTATGAAATAAAAGCTTTAAGGTCCGATAGAGGAGGCGAATTCACTTCAAAAGAATTTAATGACTTTTGTCAATCTCATGGAATTCGTCGCCCTCTAACGGTACCTTATTCACCCCAACAAAATGGAGTTGCGGAGAGAAAGAATAGAACAATTCTTAATATTGCTAGATGTATCGAAAGCTAAAAATATGCCAAAAGAATTTTGGGCCGAGGTCATTTCTTGTGCGGTGTATTTGAGCAATGTGTCTCCAACAAGAAATGTTAGAGATCAAACACCACAAGAAGCATGGAGCGGAAGAAAGCCAAGTGTCAAGCACTTGAGAATATTTGGGAGGATAGCCTAAGCTCATGTGCCACATCAAGGGAGAGCGAAACTTGATGATCGAAGTGTTAAGCATGTGTTTGTTGTCTATGACACAAATTCAAAAGGCTACAAGTTATACAACCCAACGAAGACAAAGTGGTGGTGAGTCGTAATGTTGAATTTGATGAAGAAGCGACATGGAATTGGGAGGCTCGGGAAGAAGGGACATATGACTTTCTTCCATACTTTGGAGATGACGAAGAACAGAGACCATGACACACACGCACAGATGCAACCCCACCTCCTTCTCCGGCTAATGTTGCATCTCCTTTTTCTCAAGAAGGTTCGAAGTGAAAGGCCAGAGAGGTGAGTGAGCATCCAAGAGCTCTATGATGATACAGAAGAAGTTACTACTTTTGATTTTTTGTATTGTCTCTTTGCTGATAACGAACCAATGAGTTTTGATGAAGCACTTACGGATAAAAGGTGGAGACAAGCCATGGAGGAGGAGATCAAGGCAATAGAGAAGAACAACACTTGGGAATTAACAACTCTTCCTGTGGTCATCAAGCAATTGGTGTCAAATGGGTATACAAGGCAAAGAAGAATGCCCGTGGAGAGGTGGAAAGATACAAGGCAAGACTTGTGGCTAAAGTCTACAAACAAAGGCAAGGCATTGACTATGAGGAAGTCTATGCACCTGTTGCCCGCATGGAGACGATCCGTCTGCTGATCTCCTTGGCGGCGCAAATGAAGTGGAAAATCCATCAACTAGATGTCAAGTCGACATTCTTAAATGGATATCTTGAAGAGGAAGTCTATGTTGAGAAACCCTTTGGGTTTTTTGGTAGAAAACCATGAAGATAAAGTGTTGAAGGAAAGAAAGCTTTATATGGATTAAAGCAAGCTCCACGAGCGTGGAATAGTCGCATCGACAAGTATTTCCAAGACAATGGGTTCACTCGATGTCTCCATGAATATGCTCTTTACATTAAAGTTCATATAAATGGAGATATTCTGCTTGTTTGTCTTTATGTTGATGATCTTATTCTGACAGGTAATAACCCAAGTTTGTTTGAAGCTTTCAAGAAAGCTATGTCCCTTGAGTTCGAGATGACGGACATAGGGCTCATGTCATATTACTTGGGTCTAGAAGTGAAGCAAATGGAGGAAGGCATCTTCATATCTCAAGAAAGCTATACAAATGAGATTTTGAAGAAGTTCAACATGTTCGATTGCAATCCCGTGAACACCCCAATGGAAAGTGGAACAAAACTATCAAAGTTTGATGATGGAGAAAAGGTGGACTCCACTTTATTCAAAAGTCTTGTAGGAAGTTTGAGATACTTGACCTGCACTAGGCCAGATATACTCTTTGCAGTTGGAGTAGTAAGTCGCTTCATGGAAGCTCCTACCTCTACTCACTTGAAGGTTGCTAGAAGAATTCTTCGTTACCTAAAAGGTACAATAGATCTTGGGTTGTTTTATACTCCTTCCAATGAATTTAACCTTGTGGGATTTTGTGATAGTGATTATGCTGGAGATATTGATGATAGAAAAAGCACAACTGGTTTTGTGTTTTTCTTGGGTGATTGTGTTATTTCTTGGAGTTCAAAGAAACAATCAATCGTTACTCTCTCGACTTGTGAAGCGGAATACGTGGCATCAACATCATGTACGTGTCATGCTATTGGCTGGAAGATTGTTGAAGGAGCTCAATTTGCCAAAAATTGAAGCCACGACGATTTGCGTTGACAACAAATCGGCGCAAGCACTTGCTAAGAATCCAGTGTACCATGATCGAAGCAAGCATATTGACACAAGGTATCATTTCATCAGAGAATGCATTGCCAAAAAGGAGGTAGAACTCAAGTATGTGAAATCTCACGATCAAGTCGCAGCACATTTTTACAAAGCTCTCAAATTTGAAGACTTTCGGAGATTGAGATCAAGTCTTGGAATGAAGAAGAAAAATCAAAATTAAGGGAGAGATTTGTGGGGTTCAATAAATAATTAAATTAATATAAACTAAAATCGGGGAAAATAAAAAGAAAAGAAAAAATAAAGAACAAAGAAATTTGATTGGAAGAAAAGAAGGCAATTGTGGGCGCCTGACTTGGGGACAAGTTACGTTATGGGCAAATTGCAAATGCAACTTACAAAAGCAATTGCATAACCAAATTGATAACAAGCCAATTTCATTGGTCGTTTGGCGGACTTTTCTGCCTATAAAAGGAGCTACTCGTTGCTCATTGTAAACACACCAACACAGAGAGAGCAATAGAGAGTAGAGAGTAATCCGCAGGCTATTTTCTATAGTCTGTGAGAAATAGAGAGTGGGAGTAATATTGTAGTGAGTTGTGTAATAAAGAGTGTTGTTTCTTTTGAAGGAGTAGTAGTCTCTTGACACTACCAAGTTGTAATAGTGATATTATATTGCTTCGCTCGAATATTATATTTTATCCCGTTAAAATATTTGGTGTCGCCGTTACTCTCTTATTCTTGCTACTTAACGTGGATATTATTCCTGGGTGGGATCATTATTTCCCAACAAACCGTACTACACTGCTGTTGAACAGTTACACAAAACATGACAAAAATGGTCCCTTATGTTTGAGGGTAGGTTCAATATAGTCCCTTAAGTATGCATTGGACACTTTTGGTCCTTTAAATTTGTACAAAAGTTAACACTTTTAGACAGAACTTTGGCTGTTAAATTTGACAGGAACTACAAAAAGAGAGAAAATGAAAGGGAACTTACATTTAGAGGTATAATTTTATAGTTTCTATTGTTTTTGATTTATTTATAGAGTCAGGTGCATATATTTTGAAGTGCAGTTTTGCTAATTTTTAGTATTTCTTTTTAGGGTGTGTTCGGTATGGAGGAAAATGTTTTCCTAGAAAATAAGTGAATTTCTACTTATTTTCTCATGTTAGTTTGAGTAGTGGAAAATAAGTGAATTTCTTACTTATTTTCTCATGTTCGTTTGGTTGATAGAAAACGTTTTCCGAAAAATACTCATCCAAGCCTCACCAACTCCAACCCAACCTCATACCCCCCACTCCCACGCCACCCACACCCCACTCCCACCCACCCACCTACGCCCCACCCCTTCCAAAAAAAAATTCTTTTGATTTTTTTTTTTTGTTTTTTCCACTCCCACCCCAACCCTCACCAACTCCAACCCAACCCCATACCCCCCACTCCCACCCCATTCCCACCTACCCCTACGCCCCCCCCCCCTCCACCCTCCTACGCCCCCACCCTCTCTATTTTTTATTTTCTTTTATTTTTTACACCCCCACCCCCAACCACTCCCGTAACCCATACACCACCCCCTTCCCCGCACCCTACCCCTACCCATCCTCCCCCACAACATTTTTTTTTTGAAATTTTTAATTTTTTTCTGAATTTTCTACACGACCACATCCCCCATCACCCCCTCCCGCCTTGCGTGGAACCCATACCACACCAGTACCCCCTCTCCCCAACCCCAACATTTTTTTTTTGAAGTTTTTTATTGTCTTTTCTTTGGTTTCTACACCCCCAGACACCCCCTACCCAAAAAAAAAAAAAAATCTTTTCACCACTCACCTCTACGCCCCCTTCCAAAAGTTTTAATTTTTAACCACGCAAAGTTTCAATTTTTATAATTGTCAACTTTTTTCAATTTTTTTTGGAGGGGGGGGGGGGGGTTGGGAGGTGCAAAAAATCAAAACAAATGTCAAAACTTTTTTTTCAAAAAAAATATTTTGGGGGAGGGGGTGGAGGTAGCGTACGGGGTGGGGTGGGGCTTGGGGGGTGTAAAAAACAAAAAAAAATGTCAACTTTTTTTTTCAAAAATATTAATTTTTTTGCCGGGGGGTTTGTAGGGGTAGGGGTTCGGGAGTGGGGTGGGGGTCTTTGGGTGGGGTGGGGGTGCCAAAAAAAAGTCAAAACCTTTTTTTTTCAAAAGGAATAATTTTTTTAGGGGGGTGGGATAGGTTCTTTGCGTGGCGTAGGGGTGCAAAAAAAAAAAGGTCAAAACCTTTTTTTTCAAAAAAAATAATTTTTTTGTGGGGGGCGGGGGAGGGGGGTGTAGGGTGCGGGGTTTGGGTAGGGGTGCAAAAATTCAAAAATAATGTCAAAATTTTTTTTTCAAAAATATTAATTTTTTTTTGCGAGGGGGAGGGGGCTTCGTAGGGTAGGGGTGCGGGGGTGGGGTACGGTGCTGGGTGGGGTGGGGGTGCAAAAAAAAAGTCAAAACCTTTTTTTTCAAATTTTTTTTTTGTGAGGGGGGGGGGTGCGGGGGTGGGGTAGGGTCTTTTCAAAAAAAAAAAAAAAAAAGTCAAAGCCTTTTTTTTTAAAAAAATAGTTTTTTTTTGCGCGGGGGTGTAGGGTGCGGGGTTTGGGTGAGGGCTGCAAAAAATAAAAAATAATGTCAAAACTTTTTTTCCAAAAAAAAATTATTTTTGGGCGGGGGAGGGAAGGGGAGGGATGGGGTGGTGGGGTGGGTGGGGGTTGAGAGTGGTTGGGGTTGGGGTTGGGTTGGGTGGTGGTAGGGTGGTTGGTGGAATGAACTTGTGAACTTGTTTTTCTTACTTTTATTAGGGAAGTCATTTTCCCTAATTTTGAGGAAAATGTTTTTCAAAATTTTTGGACAAACGAACATGAGAAAATTGAAAAACATTTTTTGGAAAATGTTTTCCTCCATACCGAACACACCCTTAGTGTCTAGTGCAGTTTTTTATATTGCATATTTTAGATTTGATAAACTTTTTTGGTGTTATTATTAAATATTTTCTTCCACTAGTTTCATCAAATTTGTCGAACATAAATTGTTAAATATTCAACGAAGACTACAAGTATTAATTTTTAATAAACTTAAAGGTCGAAACTGTTCAGTACAAACTTAAAGGATTATTTTGAACCTACCCTCAAACATAAGAGATATTTTTGTCATTTTCTCAAAAGTTACACCTACCCCACCCCATACCCCAACCCCACGCACCCAACTACCCCACTCCCTCATCTCACCCCATACTCTAAACCCCAGGCACCCACTCCCACCCACCCCCATCTCTCACTCATACACTTTCTCTATGCATTCTTGTTCATGCTTCAAGTGCTTAATCAAGAAAACAGGTCTGTTCCATCTGGTAATTGATGGTTATGTTTTTATCTGTTTGTTATAACCTTAGATTTGATGACCCATATTGATTTTTTCCCCAAAATTAGGGTTCTGATTTCATTACAAGTATATTCTTTTTAGATTTTGTGAATACCCTTTACAGTTTTTCTCTTAAAGTTTCCACCTTTATGGAGTTTGATCAAAGTTCTAATCTTGGAACTGTTTAACCCCTTTTTCAGCTGAGTCTTTTTTTTTTCTTGGTAATATGAATGTGGAGACATGAAAAAGTAATTATTTTTTTAAAGCATATTGTCTCAAAGTTTGGATTTTTGGGGTAGGTGGAAAGAAAATTCCTCCATAATATTCTTGTGAATTCAACCTTTAAGCTGTCTGTGGTAAAAGAAAATAGAATATTAGCTTTTTCTTTTAATGATGCAAAAGGGGAAAATAACTAGTACTCTTTTAATTCTTTTATTATTTGTATTTGGACTATAAAAGAAACAGAAAATGAGCAATTAAGTTCCTATAATCAATCAGTGAACTTGGTTGAGTTATTGGATTTATTAGGTACAAATATTTTTGCTTGGTGATTACACACACACACACATAACAGGCATTTTGAATGTTTTAGGGAAATCACACACACATATAACATGTATTTTGATAAGCGAAACTAATTCTTTCTTTCGTTTATAGTTTTGGACTTTTGGATTTGCTGTGAGTTACCTTTACAGGTTTTTCTTCTCTTGATTTCCTTTTTGGAATTGCAGCTTCTAATCTTGGAACTGTTCAATCTCTTCGCAGCTGAGTCTGATTATGTCTGGAAGAATCCTCCCTAATTTGCCTGTAAATTAAACTTTAAACTCTGCTTTGCTTTATTTTCCAGTTAATGTCATAAAATAGAAGAAAAGTTAAGTTTACATAAAAGAAAAGCTTCTCATTTTGTCTTTCAACAAACAAAAGCTTCTCATTTTGTCTTTCAACAAACAAAAGATGCAGAAAATGAGCATAAAAAAGTTCTTATAAAATATTAGTCTCTGATCTTAATGGAGTTTACTTTAGAATTCCACAAATTATTAATTGCACACTTTTTTCACTTGGTCATGTTGTGTATGTAGAAGTGGAAGAAAGAAAATTAGATGAAGAATAAGTTTATTTTCGTCTCTTCGTATGGATTCATATTAGTTGAATGAGCAAAGATACAGTTTTTCCATTTTGTTTTCTAGAAGCTGGTGGATCTGAGTGAAGTCCTGTGGAATGAACAGCTTGTTTCATACATGTTCTACTGCAATATTAACAAGGACTAGCCGTCTTATTGTGAAGAATTCAATCTGTGGATTTCCAGCTCGTTCATGGAAGACAAGCTTTGGTCATGCTACAATTAGAAAAGTTGATTCCAACTCGTATTTGAAAAGATTTTGTGCTCTTCGCTGCTATTCGTCCAAAAAGCATAGTGGAGATAGTTCTCAACCACAGAATTCTGATCCCACCCCAGCAAGTTCTCAACCACAGAATTCTGATCCCACCCCAGCAATGAAGGACGAGAATGGTTTCTTTGTTGTTAGGAAAGGAGATCTGGTTGGAGTCTACAGAAACTTGAGTGATTGCCAGACCCAAGTCGGATCGTCGGTAACTACTGTTGTTGAATCGTTCTATTGTTTGTAATGACTTTTAATCCCGAGGGAAGATATAAAGACACAAAACTATTCATCAGAAATTATTGAGACATTATGTACAAAATTACTTGTTTATATTCTTGATGGTTAATTGACATAGGTAATTCACCCAAAAAGCCACAACCTTGTGTGATGATAAGATTGACGACCTTATTTATTAACTGCAACTTCAGGTAAGCGCATTGAGTGAGTGACAATTGTTTAGGAATGCCCTAATTAAAAGAGGAGGGTAGTGTAAGCAATTATGTCTTCTATGTCTTATTCTTTTGTCCTTGATCAAAAAGAAAAAAATAAATAAATCTTATTCTTCTGTCTCATTGTATTTGTAAAACAATATCTGTGAAGATTCAGAGGGATAAAAGAAAGAGATATGCACATAAAATATAGTGCGGATGGATAGGACTTTTGCAGTAATAGGGTGATGCTTGTGAGATGACTTCCCAGTGGATTCTTAGACTTCTTACACATATTATCAGGGGTCAAATTCAGTGAAACTTTAGTAGATAGTTCATTCTTGGTGCTGCAGTTTTATTTTAGTGAAATCAATAACAAATAAAATGTAAATAAATATTAATATAAAAATAAAAAGAGAAAGATGTCATCACAATGAAGTTTCCAGACTTGCAATTGATAATGATTTGTTTTTTCTTCCTCTTCTGTTTCTGGCAGATATGTGATCCTCCTGTTAGCGTGTACAAAGGTTACGCCATGCCTAAGGACACAGAAGAATATCTACTTTCTTGTGGGCTTAAAAATGCTCTATATTCTATCAGAGCTGCAGATCTTACCGAAGATCTCTTTGGGACTTTAGTCCCATGCCCTTTTCAGGTATAGTTCCTGTGCAGTTCTCTTGGATTAATCTATTCCTTTTTTTAAGGTGAAATATTTGATTTCATACTTGTTACAATGAGGTTCATATTCAGATTTCCTGTCTCTGATAAAGAGGCTTTGAGGCTTGATCATTAGAATGTATATTTTGCAACTTAATATCAGTTTATACTTTATATCACCTTCAAAGGAATCCCTAGATAATGTTAAAAGCAACGAGCTAAAGAAAAACTGGAATTGTCATGTATTAAGTGCAGCTGAACTCTGGAAACAAAACCATGAGGTGCCTGTCTGAATTGTGTCTTCTGCCTAGAGAGTCATGCTGAAAACTTTACCTGTTAAGTATCAGAATTTTCATAATCCAACCATGATGACTAGATTGAAAGAATTCTTTGCACCTTTAAAACTTGACTTGTGCCTTGTGTTATAGAAGGAATGAAAAGCTTTCTGACACACTTATTCCTCAAGCAAAGAAAAAGTTAAGGATTTTTGTACAACCCCTTACCATTTCAATAATGGTACAAGAAAAAACTGTGAGTCTTTGATTCTTCTCTGTGTTTGTCTACTGCGTATTTCATGTCCGCAATATAGTTAACTAAAGATCGACCAAAACAATTATTGCCTCTCTGTTCTTTATGTCTCTGATTCTTCTCTCCGTTTGTCTCTCTGAAAGTTCTTTGATTTTGCTCTCTCCCTGCACTCTTTGCTTTAGATGAAATTGCTGGTCAGTTGTATGCTCTGATAGTTATCATAAAGTTGCAGCGCCCAGAAAATAATACATGTTTCTTCGTCCCTCATTTTCTTTTATAATTGTTCATACAACTTTATTAGCATTTCATATTTTGTAGCAACCTTCTTCTTCAAAAAGTGGAATATCTGATCATTTGCCAAAGAAGAGGTCACAGGAAGCAATGTGGTCAGAATATGCGGTAAGATGGTTGTATATGGTTTTGCTGTGGAAAAGTCTACCAGGGTTTGCAGCAATTGCTTCTGAAGTTGTTTTCACTTTACAATCCAAGTTTTATTACTTTTGTCAATCATTTTCCAAACATTGTTTGGTTCCTAAGGAACTAAATGTCCTTGTTTTATATGCTTGCATGCACTTCAAGTTTATAGATTCCTTTCTAGAATTTTCCTTGAGATGCCATAACTAATGTTTTCACAGCTTACAGGAGAACAATGTCAATTATTCAATTGGAAGGCTTTTTTCTCACAAGTTGGTCTGCTTTTCAAGTTAAATTTTTTTTCTCATTCATCATGGGCGAATCCTAGGGATCTTTCTTTTATTCCTGAGAACCTATTCCCACAGCGTTGCCTAGTGATGCAGGAATAGATCTGAAAATACTAATTCGGGTAAATGGTACATTCACCAGATATGTACAAGAAATTTTCTCATGATAAGACTTCAAAAGCAAAGAAAAAAAAGCATTGATTACTTGTACGTCCATCTTACAGGAAGTACTCTATAAAAGGGTGATAAAGACAACATAATAGTCTTCTTCCTCGTAAGAAGTTTCTTAGTCACATAAAATTAATCAACTTCTCTGTGTCTCTCTTTTTGTCACCATTGCATTGACCTAATCACTAAATTGAGGAACGGATTAACCTGATAAGTTTTGATGGCCTGAGATAATGCTTTACCATGTTTATGCCTTGATAGAGCTTAATGGTTGATGTCTGTCGCTCTTTCCTTTATTTCTCTTAGACTGGAACTTTCCTCCATAAAATTTTGTTGATGAAAATTTTCATATAATAAGGTCAATGTTATTTAAGAAGATATTAAGAGTAATAATGCCTTGAATTTTCGGATGCAGTGTAGCTATATAACTAGACAGAGATCTTTTATTAAAAAAAAAAGAAAAAAAATTGGAGCTGAAGTCAGCGAAATTGGGTAATTATTGTAATGTGCTTGCTTAGAGCCTTGGTAGTGTTTGACAATGTTTGGTTGAAATTGAAAAAAGAGTATTTTGAAGTTGAAGTTTAAAGAGTATTTGGAAATTGTTAGTAACTTTATTTGTCAGCAAAATGGAAGGACTTAATATTTTCGAGAAGTCTGCATCAAGTATTTTAATAGAAAATGTTGCTGCCTATTGGAAATAGAACATCTTGTGGGTATTTATTCTATAACTGGATGAATTGCAACATCTTACTGCACATGGAGCACATAGAGTTGCAATCAGTGGATTGTATTCTTTGCAGTATTGTGGTCTATTACCTGTCTTTTTGCAAAAATGGTTCTGTATATTGGCTTACAATAGTTGTAACGCTGCAGTTACATTTTTTGCCTGGATAAAATGTGTTTGGCTCCACACTGTTATGGAAATTATTTTGTTTATTGTCATCTCCCTTTGCAGGAGGCTGTTGGATCAGCAGTTATTTCAAATGATTCCGTAAGAAAGCATGTCAAGTTAGAACAACATAAGGATGACCAAGTTCTGGCTCTACCATCTAGTGTGAGTGGCTGTTAAGATGATGGCTAATCTTTAAGCATAAATAAATTCTATATATGTAGTTTACCAAGCAAAATGACTTTGTACTTAATGGTAGGTTGCCAGGAGCAAAATCCTAATTTTTACAAATTAATGGTGAAAACTGAACTCTTTATCAGGCTGGGATCTTATTATTTTTCTTGATGGTTTGTGTTGTCCTGGTACAAAGAAACTGATAGTTGTTATTATCCTTAGCAACGGTCTTGTACTCTTGAATTTGATGGTGCTTCAAAAGGAAATCCTGGACAAGCTGGCGCGGGAGCTGTTATACGGGCTGATGATGGAAGTTTTGTAAGGATCACTAATTTTGGAATTGTACTTTTGCTTTTGATTCTTTCTACTTGTACTTACAACCTTCCTTCTAATAGACCCTCAGGTTACGTGAAGGTTTAGGAGTGGCAACAAGCAATCATGCTGAATACAGGGGCTTTATTTTGGGTTTGAAACATGCACTTAGAGAAGGGTTTACAAGTATTCGTGTTCAGGGTGACTCCAAGCTTGTTTGTATGCAGGTTTGTTTTCTATATCATGTGCTCGGTCGTGTATTTCTCCTTTCCCTAGCTTGAGATTGTTCCTTTGTGATACTCTGAAGTTGTGGTGTCAAATGAGCGGGTTGGGCTGAATTTGGGCGGGTTAATGACCTGCCCATTCTTTAATCTTTTAGTTGGTTCGGTGGAGTGTTTTCCTTATCTAGAAGTTCCAGGAAGTTGGTAGTGAGCTATCTAACAATTTTCTGACTGTTTGTTCACTACTTCTTGAAGTTATTAATTTCATGCCATAGTGCCATTTCCTCAAGTCTCTTCTGCCTTATATTTTTCGTCTGTATGGGATGAGATTGTTTTGACCTCTCTGGCATATTGTAGTCATAATTTCCTTGTGAACTAACTGAACCACTGGTTAGAGAAGAAAGAAGAAAAGTTTGATAACTTTGATTATGGTTAAATCAGGAGTTATCACCCAAAAAGAGGTATTCATGTGTAGGTCAGCTACCACTGTCAGTTCGAGTTCAGTTTAAGTGCAGGACAACATATGATTTTGGAGAAATCGGGAATTTGAATAAATATTCGAGATTATTAAAGTTTGATGCTTTAGCGACGATACTAATGGAGGATGGGCTGAAATAAGTTAGCAAAATAGGAAAGATCCAGAAGAGGTAAAGGTCAAGAGAGTAGAGAAAAGGTCGAACCTAGAAAAAGTCTCTTTTTATCTTAGTTGAAAAAAGTTGACAAGCTGTAAGGATCTGATGAGCAGTTCCTGCTCTATATTGGTTGGATCCTCCAAAAATGCACTACTTTTGGAAGATCCGATATGCACCCCTTGGAATTTTTGAAGAGTCCGAGCAACATAGGCTATGTTACATAGCTTTTGCTTATTAGTTGTCCTCTGTTCGTAGTTTATTTTATGGTTTCTTGTTTTCTTCACTTACAATCCCTTTGATAGTTACTTTAATCCGAGTGTAATTTGCTGAACAGATCCAAGGTCTGTGGAAGGTTAAAAATCAAAACATAGCCACAGTGTTTGAGACAGCAAAACAACTGAAGGAAAGGTTCCTTTCTTTCCGCATCATTCATGTCCTTCGGGTAATTCTATAACGTCCTTTCTCTTCTTTCGTTTGCACAACTTAACTCATCAAGACGTGGTCTCATTTTATCTGTCACGATCCTTTTCAATAATAGCATAAAAACTACATATATTCCTCATAATTGTCTGGGATGTTACCTTTAACTTTTTCCCACATGGAATTATTACCTATATCTTCTTCTTGCTGATTACGTGGAAATTTATGTTACGTACTCTCTTTAAATAGGAGTCAAACTCTGATGCGGATCAACAAGCAAACTTGGCTGTTGAACTTCCTGGTTAGAGTTACTTTCTTGCGCGCTTGGAATTAGTCATTTTGAGCGGTGATTAATGTTTTATCTAACTACATCTGTTAATGCAGAGGGTCAAGTTCAGGAGGAAATAGAGAAATGACAAATGCACAAAGAGATGGTTTTCGAGTACATGACAAAAATGTAGTAATGGTACAGACAAGGATTTCTACGCGCTAACCACTAGGTCCGGTTCTTGACAGAATCTTGATTCTTTGAGGGTTAATTCATATTATGAAGCCAGTGGATTACAGTTATTGTGAGTTCATTCACTGTTTTGGTGTCCGCTTTGGATTAATCGTATTGCAATTAGGAATTATGTAAATGTAATTGGAACTTAGATGTGGCCTGATAACTGGCACCAGCAGCAATGTTACTATTATTGGCTTTGAATTCTCAGCAGCTACGTTTCCCAGATACTCAAGAAAGATCATGGAAATATTTATGCAAATCGTGTCTGTCATACGTAAGATTATGTATGTATTTAAACAATAAATAATAGTACTGTCTTAGCCAGGCCATCAAATAAGTGGAGGACTCGTTGAATTGTGAAAAATCTTTGTCAAATTCAAGGACGGATTCCAGTTGTAAGATATAATAAAATTGTTATTAGTTCTTGCAATTTGTATGATTCTATGTTGAAGCAAATTTCGGAAACATCCTCTCTAGCCTGTAAAGGTAGGGATAAGATCCACGAACACCCCACCCTCCCAGACCCCACTCGTGGGATCATACTGGCTATGTTGTTGTTGTATGTTGAAGCAAATATAACAGCCAAAAAGTTAAACTTTCTAAGTTGATCCTTTTTATAGGCAGTATAAACGTGAATCTTTCCGATGCTGAAGTGGAGTCTTGGGGAAAAAAATAAATTGAAAAGTACAAAGTTCTTGTTAAATAAGAACACCATTTAGAAATAACTCTTTAACATAAAAAAAATAAAGATGGCGAATTTGAGGTTGAGTCTTTGATTGAGGCAAACAGAAGAGACTACACCAGCTCTATTGGGGCTCTAATGTAGCAGGGACTTTAATGGCAAATTCAGAAGTTAGATGGATATTTTCATTAAAAATGTGGATTATAAAATATATACTTACCGTACTCAGTTTTTCATACTTATTTTTGTCGACACAGAATTCAAGTTGAAAATATGTGGTTCTGGCGAATATGTAAATCACACTAGATTCAAGAGAAGACATCAAGACTTGATCTAAGTTATATGAATGAGGATATAGAGTTTCAATCTAATGATCGTAATTTTGTCTTGCACCAAGATATTTAAAACACGATCAATAGTAGTCATTTTTTCTAATATTTGATTGATCTTGCAGAAAAAAATATTTGAAGCTAACGTAAGAAAAAAGGACTCCCTCTGTTTCATTTTACTTGGCTTTTGTGGACTTTGACACTCATTTTAAGAAACTAAGACAAAATAAGCATGCGTTTGGCCATAGAAATAAAATAAAAAATTACTTTTTTTTGGAATTTTGGAGTTAGAGTTTGGTTTACCCATAGTTTTTGCAAAATAGTATTTTTTTGTTGAAATGCACGTATACATTTGCAGGGTCCCATCCACGTACAACTTTGTAATGATAAATTTCAAGTAATTAACGCACATAGCAGCAATATTCATGGATGCATTAAACCCTAAAGCCGTTTTGTCTTTGATATTAATCATTGATATGCCAGTGGTTTTTCTTGCTCAGAACCCGTCTACTCAACCTACAACTACATTAAAAAAAAAAAAAAAAAAAAAAAAGTGAAAAACTTTAAAAACAAATTTTTCTTGCTTTTCAAATTCCAAATAGTTGCATTTGGAATTTTCATGACCAAACATTAATTTTTGAAAAAAGTGAAAAAAAAAATCCAAAAAAAAGTGAATAATTCTTATGGCCAAACAGGTCCTTAAGTGTCACCTTAAAAATTCAAGACAAAAATTGAGATGTGTTTCCAACTTGCCCTTAGCATTAAAGAAATAGTTCTCTTTAATATTGCTCAATCTCAAAAAACATCTAATAAATAGGGTAGTTTAGTAAACTTCACATTATATTTATTAATTTCTTAATGAGCGTAATTTTTGCTAAGGTGACACTTATTTTAGGACGGAGGGAGCATCTACTTACTTGTCCTGTTTGAAAAATTAAGAGATAATTACCATGTTTACCTATTTTACCATCATTGTTAAGTATTATAATTATTTTCTATTCAACACATAATAATTAAGAGTGATAGAGTAAAATTGTCATTTTATTTATTCCTTCTTAAGGGGTGTGTCAAGTTAAACGTGGACAAGTAAATATGTACTGTTGGAGTATTTAGTAGGAGTTTATTTTACTAAATTATCCTTATATATTATGCTTTGAAAGTTTACGTTTAACTACTTTATATAGTCGGACCAACTCGCCGTGTCGTGGGCGGTGCGGCCATAGGTTCGAATCGCTTACCTTTTTGTGGATCATCCCGTGGTTACCTGGATGATGGGAATAACAAAGGTAAATTTGGAAATGAGCACGAAATGTCAATATATAAATTGTTTCGTTATTCATTATTTTCGGATCTTTTCGTTGCATTCACTTGCAACAAGAAACAACCACCAGTGTTTGGTGCAACACTTGCATTTTGGTGTATTCTTCTTTCTTGAGCGATTCCTAGGAGAAGAGAAGCGTGGAGTTGGAGGAGGCTAAATAGAAACTTATTCCTTCTTTTTCGACCCAAGCAAAAGGATTTCTATTCAGTTTATCAATTTTACCGGACATGGTAGCACTCAAGCTAAATCAAATGCTCCTAAAGAATGGCTAATTGGCGGGTGTTCCTTTTTATTGATACTAGCATCTATGAACGTGCCCCTCACGATATTTCCTGTCAATCATAATAACAAATGTTATGTAACGTTATTCGAAATTACATATTATTTATTATTTCCACGAATGATTCACATAAAGAAGAACACGAAATCATACCAATTACTAATATTCCAACATTAATTATTGATCAAACAAGATTTTCGGAAGAAGAAACATAATTGAAACAAAATCAGTTGTCAAAACAAGGTGCACTTATTGTCTATCACTACATGTATTTGGAAAAAGATCCAGTCAAGTACAATTGGATCAAGTAATATTCAATGGATCTAATTCAATGATCTTGTAGATCCATGTCACCTGTACCATAAAAATAATTAATGGGTGAGATCCATTTCAACTTGTATGCTTAACAAAAGAAATTAAAAATTGTAAAACATACTAACAAAAGTTGTTAACTGTAACCCACATGTCTTACCAATTAAGAAAGATTTACTTTCTTACGTTTTCAACTGAAAATTACAACAAAATACAACACATATTATCTCTTTCTAAATTGCAAAATAAAGCAAAGTGCATCTTAACAATTTTCTAAAGAAAAAGAAATTAAGATGGCTGGAAAAAAAAAATTGATCTAGTATTATATATATTTTTATACCTCATTTGAAAAGTTCCAAACAAGATCAGGTTGCACTATGATTTTTTTAATGTATGATCCCATTATTTCTTTACTTGAATTATTGTTCCGAACTCAATGATATTTTTAAGTTTGATTTTTTTTTTTTTTTTAAGTATAATTGAGCATTTGGGAAAAACACATGTGTTGATTTTGCTGTGATTTATTGAAAACATAAGAAAGTAAATCTTTTTTAAATGGTAAGAAATGTGGGTTACAGTTAACAAATCCCGTTAGCATATTTTGTCGTTTTTAATTCTTTTGTTAAGCATATGAGTTGCAATGGATCTCAACCATTAATTATTTAATGATACACATGGCATAGATCTATAAGACTATTGAACATTACTTGACCCAATTTTACTTGACTGGATTTTTTCTCAGCTCATTCTTGCAGTAATGTAATGTAAGCACATGAATCAATAATTCATTCACTGCGTAAATTTGTCATATTAACTTATATGTTCAGACATTTAAAAAAGTAGCACAAATATAAGATAAAAACAGTTATTAGAAAGGAAGATCTAGTATCATTGCATTGCACATCAATAATAGATAAATATTTGGCATATCTCTGTTCTTAGGGGTGTTCATGGTTCGGTTTGGGTCGGTTATTGGTTAAAACCATAACCAAACCAATTTAGTCGGTTTTTAAATGTCTAAAACCATAACCAAACCAAGTAAAATAATAACCAGGTTTGGTTATTGTCGGTTTGGTTCGATTTGGTTCGGTTTTTCAATTTATGACTAGCCGTGACAATTCAAATATTCTCTCTCTACATTCTTCAAATTTCTTACGTTCTTTTTCCTCACGGCCCACAAGGGCGAACTTTCACGCATATTGAGGAAGAGACATCCGATGGCAATGTAAAATGAAAGAGATAGTAGGATTTTTACTTTTACCCCTTATGCTTCGACTTATTAGAGTTGAAACTGGATTGTTGGGCTTGGACATATTCTTTTAAGACGTGGGCGTCTTAAAAATAAGTAGACCAAAATTAAATTAATAATTAAAAGGTATAAAATATCTTTAATTATTTATGAAAAGTTAATATTATACATATAAATAATTATAAATTTTATGTATATAATTATCGGTTTGGTTAATTTATTTATTCGGTTATTTTTTACTATAACCATAACCAAACCAAATATTATCGGTTTTTCAAATTTAACCAAACCAAACCAAATGTCGATTTTTTTATTCGGTTTGGTTAAATTTTGATTTTAGTTTTGATTTCCAAAATCAGCTAAGCATGTACTATCTGTTCTTGGAAAGTCTTAAAAGCTAGAGCCAAAACTTTTGAATAAACCCAATCCATCTCTAGTGATTCAACTTTAAAGGAGTCTGTATATTTGGCTAATGGACATCTCGAATACACTTGGCCAGACCATACATATACACGTTGCCATGCAGTTGTAGAGACCAAAACAACTTCTACAGACTCAACCTAAACAGGATTGGACTATTTAAATTTTGTGATTATATTGGTAACTGACTACGTTATGCCCTCATTTAATGATAATTCTGTCCTTTTTTAATAGATTTTAAAGTTAATAGTTTAAGGGTATAAAAATCGTTTAATATTTAAAGAATTTTAAAGTTAATAGTTTAAGGGTATAAAAATCGTTTAATATTTAAAGAATATTTTAATCAACTAACATTTATATTCATGCTTTTAAAATAATACTAGTCTCCATAAACGTGCAATTGCATGTTATTCCCAATCAATTTCAATCATAATTAAAAACATTAGTTAATATTATTTATAATTCGATGTATTTATATGTGTTACAAAATTTTACTATAGTATAAGATAGGGGTTTGAATTAGCTCCTCCTGGTCGAATTTCTCCCGATTTTAGCTACTTAATACTTCTTTGAAATTGATTTTCTAGGTATTTATTTTTTCTTCTTTTTCCCCATATAGAAATTTTTTTACGACTAAGATAATTCAATATTAAAGATTAAGTGACCATATATTTATTTATTGTCATTCACATAAATAAAAGTATTAAAAATCGTTACTAAACAAAATTACATTATAAAAATATCAATCGGTTTTAAGAATATTTAGTTACTTATTTTTTTAAAAAAAATATAAGTTGATTACAAAGTCCGATATAGTAATTAATATTTTTCTATTAAAAAAAACCAAGTACATATATTAAAAAAAAAAAAGTACATCTAAACAAATTTAGAAAAATAAGTTAACGTAATTTAACCAATCACAAAAAAAAAAAAACAAAAAAATAGAAAAAAGAAACTCATACCTTATCCTACAAATGCAGATTGTCGAAATTTTATTGTGTGCTTACACAAGATAGCTATCGATGAGCAAAGTGGTTTCAAAAAAAAATTTCCAACATAAACTTATTTTTCCTGATACTAAAAATTTAATAATAAGCCAAACGTGTTTAGTTTTAGCTTGTATTCTCATTTTTTAGAACTTTCAAAGGGTATAAAAGTTATTTCATATTTGAAGGACTTTTTGGTCAACCAAAATTTATAAAAGGATAATTTTTTTAAAGAAAGTCCAAGCTCTAAACGATACTCTAAAAAAAAAAAAAAAAAAAAAAAAGAGAGAGATTTACACTTAGCTTGATAGATTTTTTTTTTTTAAAAAAACTCCTAGGTAAAATTAACTGTATTTGGTTCGTCATCTCCAAAATTAATTAAACTTGTAATGAAGTGTTTCAATCCACACAACTTCAAAATTATTCCTATGTGAATAGGAGGAACATGAATCATAATAGGAATCAATTTGAGTGGTTAAAAAGAATGAATTTAAATTTACCAAAATTCTCAGTTATTCTTGTTGATGAAACCAAAATCTATTGTTAGACGAAGTTAAGATATTACGATTTTATCCGACATGTAATTATTTTTTGAATGGCATAAAAATCATTTCATATTTAAAGGATATTTTGGTCAATCAATATTTATATTCATGCTTTTAAAATAATATAGACTAGTCTCTATAATCGTGCTTTGCACGATATTACCTGTCAATCTCGATTATGCAAGGCACTTATTTAAAATTACATATATTTATTCTATGAGGTACAAAAATGTTACTATAATATAAGATTATATCGACTTAATACTTTTTAGAAAATGATGTTCTTGGTGTATAGTTTTTTTTCCCATAAGTGAAAACACGCTGCGACCAAGATATTCAATATTAGGCGTTATGTAACGATATTTATTTATTGTTATTTACAAATATAAAAGAGTTGAAAGTTGTTAATAAAAAAAAAATTAAATTATTAGAATATCTTGAAGTTTTAAGAACACGTTATTTCCTGTCAATTCCAATAATAACAAGAAGATGCTAATTAGGTAATATTATTGCTAATTAAATTACTTTGTTTAAACAAATATTTAAAGCCAATGAGCCATGACATTAATTAAAAAATCGAACTTATGGACCAAATAAGATTTATAACACAAAGTGCAAAAGGTTTTCATTGTATAATTGGATTCTTCAAAACAGTAGGAGTAATTCCAACTGAAGTCAAAGTGTGCATTATTATAATTTTATTTAATATGAAATTAATTATTCAAGGATATTTTTGCAAACCAACACTTGCTTTTAGTGTGTTACCACGTATCTACTCACTCGTGTAATTTACTTAAAATTATTGAGCGAGTAGGAGATTATACAAACATGTTATCTCGCCACATAAATTTTATCATTTATTATAAATTTTGTGTAAAATGTAGTAAATTTTAACTGCATTAATATTTTTAAAACATGTAGTTGAACTATGCAATAGAGATCAAAGTAGTAGAAATGAAACTTCATAAATTTCAGTTTTCTCTCATTCAAATTAATCATGGAAGGCATGGGGCTGTTTCGTTATTTGATATAGTTTGTCACACTATATATATATATATATATATATATATATGTCCTAAGAAATATGAAGGCTTGTATCATCTCCACCTTCATTCTAGTGCGAAGTTCAATTAAACAAAAAAAAAAAAAAAAAAAAAAAAGGTAGGATAAATCTACTGTTAATTTTAGAAAAAACTTATAAAGATAGTTGGTCTCTTTATCTTTTTTTTTTAATCATTTTTTAAAAAACATAAAAAAAAATGCATATATCTCTTTAGTTTTTATTACTATCAGGAAGGACTTATAAAACTAGTATGTCTCTTTAGCATTACAATAATCCTAACTTGTGCAAACGTAATTGCTCAAATCTTTTACTATAATAAAAATGATTATATGTCATCTCCAAAGACTTAATTCAGCACGTAATTTGACTTCTAACTCAAATACCAATAGGTAAAGTCCTAGATATTAGTAACGTGCTTTTGGGTTTATAGTTTTAGATTTTTTGGTTTAAGAAGTATGTCCAAAAGAAATAGGATTTTAGTTTATTAAGGGTATAAAAGTCGTTCAATATTGAACGATATTTTGATCAATCAATATTTGTATTCATACTTTTATAATAATATAGATAGATATATATATATAAGGATAACATGGAAGAAACTACTCTCTCCGTTCACTTTTACTTGTTCCTTTTTGAATTTTTCACGCGGTTTAATAAATAATAAATAAAATGTATAATTTACCAATATATCCATATTAATTAGTGCATATTTTTATTGAATTTTAAAAAATAATTTAAAGTGAGTAATTAATACTATAGATAAAACAGAAAAAATAAAATTATCTTCTCTTAATATGCTAAAAGTGACAAGTAAAAGTGAAAAATTATTTTTGAAATACTAAACAAGTAAAAGGGAACGGAAGGCGTAATATATATTTCTTTATTTGCTAAAATTAACCGGCCAATTTTTTTTTTTTTTTTGAGTACAAAGTCTAGTAAAATGAAACGGAGAGGGAGTCAATTATGGCTCCAGCTCTCTTGGAAATGATGACCGGTCCATAAATATCGAAGTTACTAGAAAAAACTTCAGAAGATGAAGTAAACCTCGACCGTTAGATAAGTTGTTTGAAGAACCCTCGATGGTTGACACGTATGCGTCCAGAGTTTTCCCTTTCCATAAAAAAAGAGAAAGCGCCGACGTTATTCCCAATGCTTCTGATGATGATGAAGAGAGGTTTACGGTTACTGAGTACCAGAAATCTGAACTCCTCGCCGTTGATTTACCGTCGTTATTCTTCTTTCTCGACGTCTCCGTTAAATGCGGCTCCCGTTAACTTAGCGGTAGATGACGTGCAATTAGGTGGGAAAGCGGAGAGTAGTGCTCCGAATTTACTTCAGCCAGGTGTCATTGTCTATGACGGCGTTTGTCATCTCTGTCACAACGGTATTCTCGACTACTTGTTATCTTTTGTGCTTTTAGCTATGTATTGCATTTGTGTATTGGAAGCTTTAAATGACTGTACCAACGGTATTCTCAAATTTTCTATTTGTGTGTTTGTTTATTCGTGCTTTTGCGAATGTGCTTTGCTTTCTTACTACAATTGTATCTCGGAAGCTGTAAATCACTACTTGATTACGTTTATTGAACCGTTTTTGTGTTTCTAGTTAAATTAGCGGTCTTCATTTTAGTTTTGAAAGTGAAATTAACAATTCGACATGAAGAACTATTGAGGTTGATACTTTTTCAGTCTCCAATCATATGTTCACTTGAAATTTGAATGATCTATATATTTGCATTTGTGCTTTGCTTATTGCTCTGATTTCTTGCTATAATTGTGTACCAGATGTTGTAACTGAGTGTACGAGTGCGATTATTGTACCTTTTTTGTGTTTATAGTTACATTTTTTTTTTTTTAATCATTAATTAAGTTCTATTGAGTTTGGTATAACCCACGGATATACATATACATTTAAGTCTTCGGTCATATATTCACTTGTGAACTTTTCTTGAGCTTGACAACTTGAAATTTGAATTCGCTATATATTGCATTTGTCCTTTGCTTATTGCTTTGATTTCTTACTATAACTGTGTCTAGGAAGTTGTAAACAAGTATTGTACTGTGTTTACTAGTTACATTTGCAATCGTTAATTAAATTTTGAAAGTGAAATTATCAATCTGGTATGAGGAACTCTTAAGGTTGGTACAGCCACAGCTATATATTTACATTTAAGGCTCCAGTCATATGTTTCGTAGTGATTTTTTTAGCTTGGCGACTTGAAATTTGAATTTCTTCTTGTGTCTAATGGAGGGATTTCTGCTTGTCTGATGTGAAATGGTTAACATTCAGTCATCGTGAAAAAAGCATCCGATGCACACTTGCAAGCTCAAGTTGTTGCATTGTGTATTCTCTGTCCTGTTTGTGACACAATGTATCGTGTGATCATGTACGAGTTGTACAGCAGGATTGTTGAGGTAAATAGCAAGCAATTTCCCCTGGTTTAAGCAAGACATAGAGCCCGTTTGGCTTAGCTTATAAGTTGCTGAAAACAGCTTATAAGCTTTTTCTAGCTTTTTTGAGTGTTTGGCTGGCCAGCTTATAGGCCATTTTGGGCTTATAAGCTGTTTTCAACTTATAAGCTGCTTTTTTTAAGCTAAGACAAACGGGCCTATAGTATTTAGCTTTATCTTGTGCTTTTCACGAGCATGCATAATTTGAACTGTGAGCATTTTGATGTTCCTGAGCTGTATTCCGCTGACCCAGGCTCCTCAACCATTAATAACTGCTTTATTTCTTTTAAAAGGAAAAAATATATGGACAGAACCACTATGTTTCAGTGACATATGTAATCAAATTGAATAGGATTTCAACATTTGTCACAATCTTTACCGTTTCGGGAACACAAGCAAGATAGCTTGCTTACTATCCTAGTAGTGTATTTTGGCGAGCATTTGGATTGGGTGAAGCTTACTTGTACATACAGACAAACAGAAAGCTTAAATTTTCGGTAGTGTCTTATTGCCTCAACTAGTTTGGGATTGAAGCATAGTTGCTTGAACGTATCATTGGATGATGCGGGAATGGTTGTCTTTAGGTCTAAACTACTGTTGGCATAGACAGGGGAGCGGGGGGAACATGCATAATTGGTGGTCTAAGTTTATTTGAGTTTCTTGCCATTTTATGTGTAGGTGTGAAATGGGTGATTAAAGCTGACAGGGATAGGAAAATCAAGTTCTGTTGCTTGCAGTCAAAGGCTGCTGAACCTTACATGGATGTGTGTGATCTTGATCGAGATGACGTTCGTCGTCGCTTCTTATTTATTGAAGGCCCAGGTTTATACCATCAAGGCTCCACTGGTTAGAACCATTCCCCCTGTATTACTTGTATCAACTTGACTATCTCTTCATTGTGGTTTCACAATTGTTGCCATTATATTTTTATTTCTTTATTTGTATATCCGAGTAGCATCTAACATTTCTACGGGAGCCTGGCCAACTTGTAAAGGAAGTGCATCTGACTGCTTTCTGAGTTGTCCTCTCATGAATTACACAATCATTCTTATTTGGAAGACAGGAAGTTGTTGGCAAATATACTATGACAAATAGCTATGATAAAATTATTTTAGGCAGTTTGCTCTAAGTGAACCTAAAATTCTGGTGACGTGGATATTGATGAGCTCATTGCTAGCATGAAGAGCTATGAGCTAGCTCCTACTGCCAGGCCTTTGGCAACTTTAACTCACCATGATTTCGGACGTGGCTGCTGTCTATGTGGTTCCAGCTGATATAATCGAAATTGTAATTTATTGTTCTACCCTTTGTTTCAAGGCGCATATAAACAACGAGATTTAGAGCATTTAGGGTCATCTGAACTGGTATTTTGGGAAATCAACGTGGCTGTGGCTATGGGGAATTTGATTGTTGTCTTGAGTTTTTTTAGTGGAATGGAGTTAAGAATCACAAGTTGTTGGTATCCTGTCCGTGCTCCTGCCGCATACTTTCCTTTTCTCATTTAGTAGGAGATAAGAATTGATAGCTAGTAATATGATATATTGGAAGGCAGTATCCATGAGTCTGAATTAGATGTTTTTTTGGTAAGGAAGTCTGAAGTAGATGGTCTTGTGTCAGGTAAAAACAGTTGATCAGAGAGGTGAGAAAGGTCGCAAGGAGAGTTTTGGCGTTATACATTATTTTTCCTGTCACAAGTCACGACTTGTCGTTTTGCTTTTTTAAAGTTTTCAATAGTTTGAAAATCCTGGAATAACTTGATGGGTAACTTACCAGTCATAAATTGGTGGGAAAAAAAAATTGTCTGAACTTTTATACTAATCAAATCTCAAGGGTAATAATTATTGGCTAGATCAACCCCTTCTATGGCTAGTCATGGTTCATCTAAACTCGAAAATGGAATACTGAGTTTCATAGACTGCTGGCTTTCTGTACGTGGAAATCCAGTGTGAGTAGCAGCTTTTCTGCAGCTTCTTTTATTCTTGCACAATCAAGCAGTATGTTGCTTTAGTTGTTCTTTCCTAGAATGAAACAATATGTTGCTGCTTTTGTTGTTTCGTAACTAGAATTGGAATGGTCTGGTTTATTCGTTTGCCCATTTTTCCAACATTTCTGTGACAATGCTGTGCAAATCACAAGTGTAATGTATCTGACTTTTGCTGCAGCTGCACTGAGGGTTCTAGCTCACTTGCCATTACCTTACTCTGCCCTGAGTGCTCTCATGATTGTACCTAAACCTTTAAGGGATGCTGTTTACGATCACGTTGCCAAGAAGCGGTATAAATGGTTTGGGAAGAGTGATGAATGCTTGGTCCTCCGGGAGCAAGACTTGTTTGACCGCTTCATTGATAGGGAAGAGTTGCTTGAACGTAGCCGATCAGTTCTGTGAATAGCTGCTTCAATGAGTTAGAGAGTGGAGGTAGTCATAAGGAATTGTCAATTGACATTCTTTTGGAGTTTTTAGTATGGAGTCATCAGTAGTATACTGCTTAATACACTAGATCTAAGCATGAGTGTGGAGCACTGGGGATACCTTCGTTTTTTGTCATTGATGAAGGTATAACACGTTCAAGGGGAAGACACTGTCTAGTTACTTCTACAGGCTTTCTTCATAGTAGGTGCTTTGCCATGTTGGTTAGCCACTCGCATTCAGTTGTACATTTGAACCTTTTGGCTGTTGAGTGCTTAATCAATTCAAAGCAACTTTCGTTTCATAATGGTTTCCATGGCTGTGTCTTCGTTCCCTTCCTTTACTTTGTAGTGTTTTCCGTGGCACTTTCTTCACCTTTTTGTTGTCTTGCTTTATTTTGTTATTATGTTATCTCGTTTACTTTCTACTAGCGGTGTCTCATTATTTAACTCATTGAATTCTTTGCACTGGAGATGTTTTTCTTTGCTCGTCTTTGAAAATTTTTTAAGTCGCGTGCAAATTCTATCGACCTTAGAGATCTTCAAATGTAAAACTTCTCATCTACATGCTGTTGGAGGAAATTCCTTCTATCTATTGATGGACTTAGCTGTGATGAACCAGTTTACCAAACACTTCTTCTGTTACTCCAACAACGAAAAGGAATTACAATTCAATTTAATGTATGTAAACTACTGCAAAGACCATGGCACTGGTCTGGAATGATTGAATTGAAAATACAGGATAGACACAAGGGAGATGAGACCTCAGACTAAGAATGGAGATGAGAGGAATCAGACACTTCTCAAACAATTCGCATATCCCAAACATAACCACTTAATATGGTGTTGGGCTGCTTCTGCCCGAGGGTCCTATGCAATATTTCCACCGGCCCATTTATTAACTTTTTTTTTTTTGCGCGGATTGCCCTTCATTTGGGGTGGTCTTTAATTTTTGCCCTTCAAATTGGTGGTCTTTAAGTATTGCCCTTCGCCTAACACCTTGAAGTTGTGGGTTCGAACCCTAACTCAGTTAAAAAAAAAAAAAAAAAATCGCAAGCTAAAATTTCGCTAGGCAGAATTAAATTTTGCCTGTGGCAGAATTTTTGCAAATCTGCCCATGCAAAGGCAGAATTTGCATGCGCGTGAAATTTCTGCCTGAAGGGCAAATTTTAAAGACCACTATTTTGAGGGGTAAAAATTAAAGACCACCTCCAGCGAAGGGCAATCCTGCAAATTGCCCTCTGGTTTGGGCCCATTCATTACATTAGCTATTGCTGCTGCACCATTTTAAGGTGAATATACATGTTGGTAATAGATTCCGGATCACATGTAGTTATGTCTGGACTGCACTGGCTTAAAGACACGGAGCTTCTTGAACATTGCGTTACACCTTATTCAGTTTGTATAACATCTAATATGTGAACATTGAGCAGAGAGTAGCAATGTTTAGAAATTGACAATGTGCATCAAATATAACAAAGTGCCATAGTGTACACATAATAGCATTATCGCCTAAACCAGCCTCAAATAATGAGAATGAGAAACCTTGCAGACTAGTTTTCTATGTGATCCTCTAACCGCTAGTCCTATACTATCACAAACTATTGTAAGGGAGGAACATAAGTTTGCTCTCCCACCATGTCAAAACAAAAAATGTAACTAGCTTGCATCAAAACTTCCGGCAACGGATTTTGGTTGTGGGATTATCTTTTCTTGCCACTATTCCATTCCTTCCAATCGTTGTCAACGTGACTTTGTGCCCATTTGACTGCAGCTCGCGCAGCCTGTGGTCCTCCTGGTAAACCCCTCTCGTTTATAGTATCCGCCATATCGATGAATGGAACAACCAGTAGTGTTCCTGGACCACCGTACTCAGCATGCAAGAATTCGTTGAGGATCTGTTCAAAAAGTTATTTGAACCAATGTATTTACATATCAGTATACTTTCAGGTGCTGGAGATTGAAGCTTCAAATAACAAGGGCAACCTCAAAAAGCTACAAGGGAAAAAGCATCTTGGCCAAGGTTACTCTTAGCCGAAAAAGATGCTGTGCAAAAGATTTACATTCAACTTCCAAGTATATTGGTAACCTTCATACTAAACCGTGTAACATAGGCTCAAATAAAATTCACTGTTTTGTCTATTTGCTCCCGAGCAAGAACTTAGTCCAGTTTAGATGAGTTCGGAAAGAATTGGAAATCATATTATATCAACCAATCAACTCAAATTCAATCCCAAGTTTGTTGGAAACTATATGAATCCTCTATATTTATTCAGCTCTATTCAGGTCCAAATGGTGGCAATAAAATAGGACAATGAAGTATTTGAAGAGAGTACACGAAACTGCAGTATCAATTGCAAAAGAAGCCTAACATTGAGTCACCCTTTTGACTAGAAGGTGGTAGTTTTATTTCGTTAATACAACTCTTTGTTAAATCATCAAAATCCATTGCCTTGAAGCTATTAACTCCTATTACAAGGGGTGATAACTGATAAGTACTGTGATTATCTAACAGCAAAAGAGGGACACATATTGATAGTAGAATCGCGAAGAATGAACGTACTATAACATCTCACTACATAACTTCATCTACAGCAGAAGCAATGTTTTGGGCACCGCAACACTCTTGAAGTGTTAAATTCACCAATAGCCACTTTTAAGCCCGTGTAATTGAAAAATAACCAGTCATGGAGTTCTATATAATTCTCACAAGTGGAAATTCACCACATTATAGTGGAATTTTACATGTGGAAGTTCGAAACCAAATTTCAGGGGGTGATTTCTCCCAGGGTCACTCAACTAATAGTTATTATCTCAGAAAGTCACATTTTTTCTTGATTCTATAATTTCCGTCGAGAGTGATTTTCTGAATTAATAACTGTTCCATTAGGTGAGTGACCATCTGAGAAATCAACTCTCAAATTTCACTATGGTGGTTATTTTTGGAGGGTAAGACATAAAAGTGGTCAGTGAACGCTATTTCTACGTTCTTGAATCACATTTCCAACAAAAAGCCAGCAGCAAAGTAAATATTACACCAAATAAACTTATAAAGAACTCTAAAGAAATAGTGTAAGTACCTCAGTGCAGATTCCAACAATTTCATCAACAGAATCACCATAGACATCCTTCTTCTTTGGAAGTTTCTTAAGCAAATGATCTCTAAACTTCTCCGTTTCCTAAAACCCCCCACAAAACCCAATAAAAATCCAAACTTGTTTAACAAACAGGAAAACAAAACAGACCCAATTAAACAAATAAATTAAAAACAAGAAAAATCAAACTCACAGCATCAGCAAACTCAGGAATGGGGTCAGGAAATTTGTATTCAGCAGCTCTGCAAATAAGATTTTCTTGGTTTCTACTACTTGTGCTATGGATAAAGCATTTGGGAGAAACCCAACTTGAAATAGATGAAACACAATTGAGTGAAGTTGAAATTGGAAGATAAATATAAGGCAAAGAAGAAGAAGAAGAAAGAAGAATGGAAGAAGAGACAAGAGATGTTGCTGAAGCCATTTTTAGCTCTCAGTGTTAAACACTCTCCTCCGCCTCTTATCTTCTAGCTCCTTTTTAAAATCTCTATTCACCCACTAATGTGGGAAATAAAGTATTTAGGGATTGTTTAGTTGGCGGACTAAATTATTTTGATATTACAATCACGAGATTATAAGTTTTAGATTAATCTATTTTACCTGGGAGGTGAGATAAAATAATTTTAAATTTGATGAATATGTAGGATTAAGTTTGGATTAAATTTATATTGTGTTTGGTTAAGAGTGTAAATTTATCCTGTGATAATTGTATCGTCAATCGAACGTAATAATATAAGGTTAATCTCGAACTTAATTATGAGATAATCCACTTTATCCCATCTTCCTCAAATTCGAGTACAAATTTAAAGATCGGATTCTTTCTCACATAAATTTTAGAATACACGAGTATTTATTGGGATCCGGCTGCAGATATGAAGAATAAATGTATATTACGATATATATAAGTTTATATTTTAATTAATTAAAGTTATTGAATTATATTTAATAAAACTTAATTCTTAATAGATACCTCATAATTTGTTTATAAGGTAATCGTGTGTAACAGCAAATCGTTATCATACTAATATTTAAACTTAAAAATCAAATCAAATACGCAATTAATTTATATGTCATGGTTATAGATATATAAGTCAAAGCACCTGAAGTTAGTTGAATAATAACCTGTTTGGCCAAGCTTATTTTTCCCCCAAAAGTACTTATTTTTTTAATAAATGCTTATTTTTAAAAAAGTGAGGTGTTTAGTTAAGCTTTTGGGAGAAAATAAGTGCTTTTGGGGAGTAGCAGAAGCAGTTTTTCAGAGAGAAAAGGACCAAAATGGTACATTATCTTTGGGTCTGGACTTAAAACCATATATGTTCTTTTACATGGAGCATTAATAGTCCATTATGCTTGCATAAATGGTGCACTTTTAGTCAACTCCCAAATATTTTGTTAAGAATTTTAACGGAAAAGGGCAAAAATGTCCCTGAACTATTAGAAAAGGTTTAAAAATACCCTTCATTCATCTATTTTGCTAAAAATACCCCTCAATTCAACTTTTTGACTCATTTATGCCCTTTGTATAACGGTCAACACTAAATTTTTAAAAAAAAAATTATTTAAATTACACATGAAATTTTATTACTAGAAAATTGATTTTTTTTTTAAAGTTTGGAAAATATTTTTTTTCAGAATCAGGAAAAATGATTTAAAAAAAAAACTAGAAAACGTGATTTTTTTAAAATTAAAATATCTAAAAAAATATTATTTTTTTTAAATCAGGAAAATTGATTTTTTTTTTTGTCCTAAAAGTTTTAGATTTCATGATTTTATTTTTAGGACACTTTAAAAAAAAAGGAAAAAGTGAATTTTTTTCAAAATCTGAAAAACTGGTTTTTTTATAAAAATCTGGAAAAAAAATGATTTTTTGACAAAAAAGTGTGGAAAAACCGTGCTTAAAAAAAAATCAGAAAACTATTTTTTTAAATCTAGAAGAAAACTACGGAGTATAAGTTTTGCACATTTTACTTAAAAAATTCAATTTTCAGATTTAAAAAATTAAAATTTTAATAAAAAATTCAATTTTTCATATAATTTTTTTTTAAAAGAAGGGGTTTCCACCCAAAAATCAGTTTTCCAGATTTAAAAAATTCCACATTTGTTAATAAAAATCCAATCCAGTTTTTTTTTTTTTTTAAAAAAGGGGCTTACCACATTTTTTTTAAAAAATTAGTTGTTCCGGAGTTTATAAAAATCCAATTTTTTCAGATTTAGAAAATCGGACTAGTAATAAAATGCCATGTGTAATTTAAATATATATATATATATATATATATTTTTTTTTTTTTTAATTTAGTGTTGACCGTTAGTCAAAGAGCATAAATGAACCAAAAAGTTGAACTAAGGGATATTTTTAGCAAAATAGATGGATGAAGGTATTTTTAGACCTTTTCTAATAGTTCAGGGGCATTTTTGCCCTTTTCAATTAATTTTTTAACAAACTCTTTGGAGTTGACTAAAAGTGCACCACTTATGGAAACATAATGGACTATTAATGCTCCACGTAAAAGAACATGTATGGTTTTAGGTCCAAACCCAAAGATAATGTATTATTTTGGTCTTTTTCTCGTTTTTCAGAAGCTAAAAAAAAATAGCTTTTGCCCAAAAGCACTTTTTTGAAAAGTACTTTTGAGAAAAATACACGTAAGACTTTTAAAAAGCTTGGCACAAACACTAATTGCTGCTCAAAAGTACTCTTTAAATTAATTGGCCAAACACAAACTGCTTTTAGCCAAAAGTAATTTTTTAAAAAGTACTTTTGAAAAAAGTACTTTTTAAAATAAGCTGTTTTTAGAAGCTTGGCCAAATAGGTTATAAATTTGATATGGATGAAGAGGAAGAATTGTTGTTCTGTTAAAAAATGAGTCTGGGTTAATGAATTGAATTTTACACGTTGATCATCTATGTAGGCCAAAGCCATAAGCGACCCTCTAAACTTATCCTGAGATTTCTCATGGCCATCTAAACTGACGTTTGTTCTAATTTGATACCTAAATCACTCCGAATTTGAACCACTTACAAACTTTTATAATAAGCAGCCAAAAGTTTAAGATGCGTGTATTAAACTAGCGGGTGACATGGCAAAGTGACGAATAACATAATGACATGTGGCATTTGGGTTGAAAAAATTATTAAAAAATTAATTATAAGAAAGAAAAAAGAAAAAACTATTTTCAATAATAAAAGAAAATAATAAACCTATTTTCTAAATTACCACCCCACCCAAAACCCACCGTCGGAGACTGCCCAACAGTAGCAATACCCCAACTTCACCTTCCTCATTTCAATTCTCAAATCCGAACTATTAACCTTCTTTCCCATCCCATTTTCCTTCCCATCTCATTTTTCATTGATACAAGGAGCATGAATGGAGTCTCATCGGGAAAAAAAAATAAGTGAATTCCTATCGATCTCGCCGAAAAAAATGGGGTTATGTCGGAAATTTATCAGATCTAATTTTCTTTTTGCCGATCAATTTTTCTTTATGGTGATTCATTATTGTTAGATTATAAGTACACCCTGGGATTGAACTTTGTCGGAAAAAAATATGGTTGTAGTTGTTCGTTTGAAAGGCTAAGGAGACATATATGGAGGAAAATGAGGTAGTGTGGAGAAGATGATGACCGGAGAAAGAAGGGGAAGGAGCAGTGCAGGTGGTGGCGACGGATCTGGAGGAAAAATGAGGTGGTGTGGAGAAGGTGAATGGATGGAGATCGATAAGAAGGGGAAGGAGCTGAGAATGGAGTGACGTCGGCCATGGCGGTGGCGGAATGGCAGTAAGGAGATGCACAATGAAGAAGAAGCAATTTTTTTTGGCTAAATAATGCACTTTCACGCGCCTCACTTATGTGCATTGCACACATTTTGCCATGTCAGCAAAAAGAGTGTAAGTGGTTCAAATTTAGAATGATTTAGGTGTCAAATTGGAATAAGCGTCAGTTTAGATGATCATGGGGAATTTCAGAACAAGTTAAGGGAGCTGCTTGTGACTTTGCCACCTATGTAACCTACTTACATACATTGCAATAATATGGCCCATATACAACTTTGCAAAGGTGTAGCTCAGACACAATGGGTCCAGATTGTAAAGGGTAAACTTGTGATGTTCGAAAGATTCAAGAAAAGGTTTTTTTACATTTTTTTGTGCGGATTGCCCTTCAAAGGCACTGGTCCTTAATTTACTGGCCTTTAATTTTTGTCCCTTAAATTGGTGGTCTTTAATTTTTATCCTTTGCCTAATACTTGAAGTTTTGGATTCGAATCCCAATTCAATTAAAAACAAAAAACAAAAAAATTCACAAGGCAGAGACTTGGCTTCGCAATTAAAACTCGTCGGCGCCTAACTTTGGTAATAAATAGTTAACTTTACTTACTAAACTCGCTTTATAATTTTTTTTTAAAATGAAATTTAATTCAACTCCAAATCTCATGATAGTAGGCGAAGATAAAAAATTAAAGACCATCAATTTGAGGGCCAAAAATTAAAGACCACGTGCCTTTGAAGGATAATCGCGCAAATGACCCCTTTTTCTAAGGCGTAGTTCCAGGTCCAGTTCTCTTGAAAGTTGAAAATGGCAACGGAAGAAGGGAGAAGGAGAGGAAAGTTGGCACAAATGATTTTATTTATTTATTTATGAATTATTAAATTCAATTCAACGAATGAATGGTGTAGATGGAGGAATCGTTCAAAAGGAAGAGAGTCAAAACTTCTTTCTGCTTCTTACTCGTGGTCTATTGTACATTGCAAATATACAAAGTTGCAGGTTGGATTTTTAACATCCAACTCCAAATAGGTTCTTGAAATCACTATTCAAAAAAAAAAAAAAAAATCTCGAACTTCTAATCCAATTTCCGAATGACTCAAACATTAGTTCACAAACCAAAAACATTTGGGTGGTAAAAAGTAGATTTTTAAAGGTGATCCATCATTATTGACACAAGCTTAAATAAGTGAGTTTAAATTTTAAATTTAGTGTTGTGAGAAATTTGAAGTGGGAATTGTCTAGACATGCTAGAAATAGTCTAAGGATGTTGTATATAAAACTTGAAGTCATTTAATGGAGATTTGGACTGATTTTGAACACACATTGCAACTGAAAAACATAAAAGAAGTTCGTCTACAGCGCTTATACACTTTTATACAATGTAATTCCCTTTTATACAAGGCCAACATATTATGTATAAAGGTGTATAAACATTGTTTATACACGCATATACAATAATATACAAAACTTGCTTGTGTTCTTTCTTGAGCCTCTTCTAAAATTTAACTTAAATCTAACTCAAATCTACTCCGAATCACTTTATGTCACGACCCAACTCGTGGCTCATACGGCCAAACTATCCCCCGGTGGGCGAACCCTTTCTTAAAGCTATCTCATTTTAGTTATCATTCAACAATGCGGAAGTAACTAGATATCATACTAACATTCTCAGTATATATAAATAAACTCAGTACGGAAGTACTAATATATATAACCCCAAAACCTGGTCTGACTTGTACAAGAGCTACTAATATAATAATACATAGTTCGATAGAAAATACAAGTCTCAAACTCGAAATAGTGTCTCAAGAGTAGAAAAAGACAGATATATATCAAAGAGGAGTCTTCGAATTGCAGATCTGGCAAGTAGCTCACCCTAGAATCTCCGGCAAAGAGGCCTCGGATCACTCACGAGGTCGGGAAGTAGAAACAGCAACGAACTCTGCACTCCAGAAAAAGTATAACAAGAGTAGTATGAGTACAAACACATGTACTTGTAGGTATCATAAGCCGACAACAATTTGTTCACACATATAAATGGACAAAAACGAACATATAGAGCAGATAAGCAATCAAGTACAATTATGAAACATGTTCGAACACATATAAATCAGATGAAGAGTATAAAATGTCAAGTAAACAACCAAGAACAAATGAATGAGTGTAGATACATGCAATGCAATGCAATGAACTGGCCAACTTTTTATATCTGTACACACATGCTAAGGGCGCCCGTGCCTCAAAGCCATGACCCATCGGGGATCCGCGAAGTCCATGTACCCTCGTCTTTGGAATCACCTCCACACTGTGCCCGAAGGCCTAGCACGCTTTTCCCCGTCAATAACTACCAAATACATATGCTTCACTAATCAGAGTCTTAACTAATAGGTAAGTCGTAGCCTACCTCGAAAGCCGAACATGTGCCACGAACTAATTCACTAGAGCCTATTCCTTACGAATAGCTTCCAAACAATCGAAGTCTATCGATTAGTTAATTTACATTAGATTACAAAGCTAAGGATACCTATAATGCCATTATTTCAATCCGAAATAAAAAATGAGCTTAAAAGGTGACTTCGAGCCCATAAGGCCAAAATCGAAAGTATACATTGAAAACGGTTTACCCAAAATTTAGGGAGTCAAAATACCAAGATTCATCACAAACTAATCTTCATTTGGCAATAATTTCACTATTTCATCAAAACCCCCAATTCAGAGAGAAGACCTCATTTGCCATAATAAAAAATCTTGAGTAATAGAAGGATTCAAGCTTTGGAACTAGTTTCCCATTGATTAGATGTTTAGAAACTAGGAAATTTTCCAACAAAATTCGATTTAGATAAAAAATGATTCAAAAATCATTTTAGGGTTCATGACCCCAAACCCCCAACTAACTCATGATTTCTACCATAGATTTCGTAAATAAAACATGATAAAAGAAATACAAGAGTGTAGGGAACTTATCCCAAGGATGAATCTCAAAAAGCTCCACAAAATCGCCCCACAAAACCCTTTAGGTCTCCAATTTGTGAATGAAAAGAAATGGCTTCGAATTTGGAACTTAAGGTTTCTGATTCTCAGCGATTCCGCACATGCGGACAATTTTCCTTAGGTGCAGCGAGCATCTGCGGAGAAATGTTAGCAAATGCAGCCTTGCTTGACATTTCACAGTCTCGCATCTGCAGACCAAGTCCCAAAGAGGTCGGCCCACAGGTGAGGCCCCAAGTTCGCAGATGCAGCACACCAGAAACCAGAAAATTTTGGTTTTTCACTAAGTCCAACCCCAAACTCGACACTCATTCGAGACTCCTGGATACAAACCAAACATGCAACCCACTATAAAAACACGATACGAACTCATCCGCGCCTTTGGAATTTCCAAAAGAGGTCATCTTGACCCGGCTAAACCCCAAACACCCAAAGACAAGGTTTCCAACCAGAGGACCAAAATACCCCTGAGCGCCTCGGGAACCAAACCAAACATCCTATCAAGTTATAATCGACCTTCTGGACCTAGTGGACTGATGAAAATCCCAAAAAGACTCATTTACTCAAAAGTCAACTATTGGTTAAAGCCTTTTCACTTATTCAACTTAAAGGCTTCTAAATTCCTCAAAATCAACCAAGACCCACCCGATCATCTCAGGTACCGCGCTACCCATCCCTACGAGTCACATACACTCCAATAAAGCTAGGGAAAATATTGACAGGGGTAAACGGGGTAAAAGCCTAAACGGCCAAACGGGCCGGTACATTTTACATTTAAGTTTCAAACTCCTCCTGCTACTTCCAATTGGTTAGAATAACACCCAATTAAAATAACTAACAAACTCGAAAAATTCAGGTATGAAATTTAATTCAAATCTACTCCAACTCACTTGAAATTTAAGTTTTAAACTCCTCTTCATATTTCTAATCGATTGAAACAACACACAATCTACACATCTAACAAATTACATTCCAACTCTTTTAATTAAGGCACCTTTAGTTGATTTCTTCATTTTATCGAGCAACTAGTAGAATGCTCTTCGCTAAGTTCATTTTCTATACTGGAATATATATGTACACACAGAGAGAGAGATGCTTGCTTTGCCAGTGAATAATATTTTTTAGCTTGTCAATGAATCGTCATTTCCCTTTTCTTTCATAACTTTTTTTTGTTAAAAGAGTATTCATATCCGGGGAAAAAAAATGTAGAAAGAAAAAAATTGTCCACAATGAAGGAGAAGAAGAAAGAAGAAAAAGAAAAAGAAAACATAATAAGTAGATATTTCATGTTGGGATAAGGAATGAAGAAGAAAATTCAAGTTATATACAAAGTGGGTTAAACTGCAAAAGAAGATAAAATGTAGGTTAATTTTGATAGCATTATTATCCCTGATAGAGAGATTAATTATTCCTTAAATAATAATATCACATATTTAATGAAAAAATTCATTTATTCCACATATGCTTTTGTTAAAAGGAGGGAAAATTTTAACTTAAATTTAACGTTAGGACGCTTTTTATCCAAATGGGTGTAAGGAACAACAAATTTGAACCAATGGGTAGAAAAAGAGCATCTTTAAGCTATTTCTAATACGTTAAGGACATTTTTATCTTTTTATGTTTGTTATTTGGAAAAATGCATCATATTTTCAGAGGTCAATTGCTTAACTACAAATTAGACACGAAAACAATCAAAAGAATAGAAACATGATATTGAGCAGAGGGGAGTGAACTTTCATCTTACTGTTGACAATTTAATTTAGCTTGCTCAATTTCACCCGACCCTCCAATTTAACACCGATTAATAATATCATGGCTAAAGAACGGATGGGTTAGAACTTCCCTCGGGGTTTTATCTTTCAATGTTGTTGGCCTTTTTTTTTTTTTTTGGTTTCAATAAGTAAACGTTTTCTTATAGAGAATGTATACTCTTTTTTTTTTCTTTTTCTTTTTCTTTTTGGTTAAATCGTTTCGCTCGTTGTAAGCTTTATGAATTATAACCTCAGACGAACATTTTAAAATTTTATTCCCTTGCTCACTCACAATTAAATGTACACCGTCCTTACCTCTGATATATCTTTTTTTTTTTTTAATCCCTTAAACAATTGCATTATATTACTTCATAATATGTCTTACATATTCATAAGATACTAGTGTATCAATTACAATAAGTGGCGGAGCCAAAATTTTCACTAAGAGGTGTCAAAATATAAAGAAGTAACTTCACGAAGAAGCCAAGGAGTGTCAATTTGTAATATATATACATAAAAATAAAAAATTTACCTAGCTAAGCAGTGTAATTTTCCAACGAAGGGGTGTCAAGGTGTCGGTTGACACCCCTCAACTACATGTGGCTCCGCCACTGATTACAATCCAGCCCGGGAAATTATAATCCCAAGAGATCCTATGTAAAATCAAAAGAGAATATTTAGCTATATTATGAGCTACCACATTCCATGCGCGAGGGATATACCTCTGATGCATCTTTAAAGGTAATATATCCAGCAGATGAATGCAATATAAAGAAGCTGACATTTAAAAGCAAAGATAAGACTTGAATTGTTACGTTTTAGCAGTCACCAAATATATTTACTCCTTCAGAGCCACCACCGAGTATCCACCAAACTGTAATCCTTGATTCAATCCATGAACATGCTGTCATTTTTTCATTCAAAAATGACTAAAACAAGAAAGGTCAAACAGAGAGCAACTCTTGTTTGATTTCTATGTTATTGAAACATTACATATGGTTCATCATAAGCGATGAAATATTACCAAATGGGCAAAGTTCAAACAAACAATTAAACAACTATCTTAATTTGTTGGTCGCCACATCTATAGTGAAGGGCTTACACGGACAGGAACAAACAGAAAAAGAAGAAAAGAAGTTCCAGAACAACTGCACTGAACTTCAAGAATCTAAAAATAGATAAGATAGCTGATTGAAAACCAATGTCGAAGAAGATGACAGTGCACAAATACAACTGGGGTAAGATTGCAGAAGGAACATTGTTATTTACATAGACAAGTTAAATATTAATAATGTCATCAGCAGTGAATCGAAACACAGAATATGAAGCGCCATTTCTAGTGTGCCGATAATCAAAACCACATGCATTCTAATCATCAAAGTTGACTCATGAAAAACCATCATACACTTGGTGGAGCTTCTCCTGTAGGCTTCTAATTTTGCAGCCAATTGTGACAAATATGGGGACACACATCTCTGTGAACGTTGCTGGCATTTTCTTCTCTTTGATATGATAACGAACTTCTCCAAAACCGATGCATTCTTTAATAGGAATTGTGAAAGTTCAAACAGATTATGACGGCGCTGCTCCCAACACATCGCAAAGGAGCAGATAATAATAATACTCTTGAGGCTGGAAAATGCAAAGTCCGAAATCCAACTCTCCAAATCGACATTATCTCCTTTGTGCAAAAAAACTACGCTCATAATGGCAGTGATAATGATGATCCTGGAGATGGACAATATAATTCTTATCAAATATAGGTCCATCACCTAATGAAATTTATATTACACTAAAGTATCAACAAAATTTTCATGGTAAAGTATCTCATACGGAATGAATTTCAAAATTCACAACAAATTTTATCTTAAAGACTCATGGAGAGGCAAGCATAGCATGAAGACTTTGAGTCTATTAACCATCGTTTTTCCTTTTAGCCCGCCATTTTACGGTGAAAATAGAAAGTACTTTAACAGATCATTATAAAACTTTACAGTGACAAAAGATTCTTATTGATAATATATTTGCCTCTTCCTCTAGAAAACTTTCAATATGGGGAGGAAAGAGGGCACGTCACAAACACCAACAGATGAATGGATGTACAAAGAAAAAAATAAAAGATGTGGGCACTTACGTCAACTTGCATGTCGATGTTGAGTGTCTCCACGTGAGGGAAGGCCTGCCGTATGCTAGCTACTCCATACAAACTACAATTTAACAATTGCAACTTTGGTGTTAGACATTTGCATCTTAGTTTTGGAAGCGCAGCGGCACCCTGTCAAGCTGCAGCTTGAACATGACCTGGTGTAGTAATATCAGTGAAACTAGTAAAGAACAGAGAAACAGAAAACAAAATAGGAAGTAATTCACATCAAATAGATAGTTCCATAATAAGGGTAGATATTAAGCGACAACAACATACCATATACAGCTAAAACCCACAAATAGGTTCTGTGAAAGGTAGAGTGTAAGCAGATTTTACTCCTATCTCGTGGAGGTAGAGAGGCTGTTTCCAAAAGATACTCAGCTCAAGTGTAGCAGTCAACGTAGTTATGACAATAACATACAGTATGACAAAACAAATACTATCTGACTTCAAAAGTTGAATGAAAATTGGCAAAAACCACAAAAGGTGAATACAAGTCTTTTTTTTTTTTTCTTTTTGCAAAAAAACTTTCATGGGTACAAAACTGTTTACTAAAAATCAAATGGAGCAAATTAGTGTTTTAAGACAAACATACCTCTACAAACCAAGATCCGATTGTTAGCTCTGTTACATTACTCACTTCCTGAAGATAATTTTCGACAAGGGTCTCCACAATTCGATGATAATCACCACATTTGTAATCCTCCACATCTTCAAAATCAGCCCAAATGTCACATCTAGTATCAAATTAAAAGTAAGCTCACCACTGACCAAAGACGACACATTACTTCATCATCTAACTCGACATGATCAAACTTAATTATCTTTAGAAACTTATTCCACGATATAACAACTCCTTTATCAAACTCACAACGAGTCAAATATAATTCGATCAACGAATCACACGTGTAGAAAAAACTAGGCAACTTATTCATAATCATAAACACTGATTCCAATGCGATACTTTCCACTTTATTTTCTAATACATAACTAAGCCATTTTTTTATTTATAAGTCATACCAACACTTGTTGGATACTTTTAAGTGGAATTTCTTGATTTTTGATCCACTACAACATAAGGCATCTATAGCTACGAAATCTTAGTTATGAATTTAAAAATTGTGGCTAATACCTAATAATAGCCACAAAATTTAAAATTTCGTGGCTATCTACAAATTCGTAAAAAATTTAGCCACGAAATTAAATTGACAAAGCTAATTTCTCATTTTTGCTATAATGCTAACAATCGTGGCAATAAACACCTAAATAGCTACAACTTTATTGCTATGAAAAAGTTCGTAGCTAAATTATCACTTTTTTCCACGAGCTTAAACTTCCGTAGCAATAGTTAACCTTTTAGCCATATAAATTATTTGAAACAAAATGTTGTAGCTAAATAAATATTTTAGCTTCAAGATATAAGAAATTGTGGCAATAGTTAAATGATATAGCCGCAAAACTTTAGCTATAATAAAATTTCGTAGCTAATTATTAATTTTTGCCACGAATTGAAATTTACTGTAGTAATAGTAACTTTTTAGCCACAATAAATTATTTGAAACAAACATTGTAGCTAAATAAGTATTTTTGCTTCAAGTTATAAAAAATTATGGCAATAGTCCAATGATATAGGCACAAACTTTCTTGTTGAATAAAACTTCGTAGCTAATTATTAATTTTTTGCCACGAGTTGAAACTTGTTGTAGCAATAATAACTTTTAGCCACAAAAAATTATTTAAAATAAAATATCATAGCTAAATAAATATTTTTGCTTTGAGTACTAATAAAGCGTTGAACACTTGACTTAATAGCTATAATCATCAGTTCCAAGTTTTGATTCGATGTCTTCAATAGTATCATTAGCTAAGGTGACATCAGTTTTGGTAATATCAATATTATAATTAAAAAAACATCAACCTTATCTAATAACGTGTGAATAACTAAATACATATAGAGGTTAAACAACTATAATCTTGTATAATTGCATTGTATAACATATTATATTTGTTTAATTTGGACAATAGAAAGTGTTATTAGATTCAAACTACTATGTTCTTGTATTTTTGTTGATCACTGTTGTATCTAATTTAAATAAACAAAAGTTGTCAAATTAATGGGTTAATGCTATTTTAATAACTTGATAGTTATTCAAGAATCTAATTAAAGCGCTTAAAAAAGATAAGAATTTTAATATAATTGACAAATGAGCATATAACAAACTAGCAATATTATTTAAGATGAAAATAGTTTTTAAAGAAAAATATAATTTAATTATGAAATCTATCGCTAATTTGACGCTAATATTTTAAAAATAAATGTCGTTGCTAACAATATTATATATAATAATTGTTTGTAGACAATATTGTTTTCACCATATAGACTATAATTTTCTAATTATGTAAACTATAAGAATATGTTTTCTTATACCTAGTTACACTAACAATGAAAAATTTAATGTGGTTGAATATGTAAGTCCATTAACAAAACGATTATATTATAAGATACTTATTAAATAAGTATTATCTATAAGTTTCAATTATAATTAAATTAACAATAAAATTTTATCCAATTAATAATTTAAGTAACAAATTATAAAGAATTTAAACAACTATGTTTATAGGTGCTTTACTAATTTAATCTAGACATAAAAAAATTGGTCTATTACTACTTTAATAGTTTATTAATCATATAATACTAAAAGTGGGAAGTCACATAATTGAAAGTTGGATCACTATTCGCTTCTTTTATCTTCCACATTAATAGTAATAATTTTGCACAACGTTTTCACCCCATTTTTATCTTTCTTGGCTTTTCATATCCGTTTACACTATCTACAAATTGCACAGTAAATGACAGATCTAGAGCCTGTTTAGAAAGCCACCAGTGTAATTGGAATTGAGTGTAATTAGGTGTAATTACACAGTACTTGACATTTTTGTTTGACCAAGTAATTACATGGTTAGGTGGGAATTGAGCGTAATTGAGAGGATGTAACTACACTCTCCAATTCTCGGAGGGGGGGGGGGGGGGTGCTCTGTGCTATTATTCTAATTTTTGAAACTACACCTCTTAACATTAGAAGGAATGAATCATTAACAAACTTGGCATATAATGAGTGATGTTATTAAAAGTAATTTCGTCGTAAATAAAGTAATATACTTATATTTCCCCTTTACGTTGGAACTTACTTATGTTATGTTGAATTTGACTTAAGACTATTATATTAAGCTTTTTCTATTGGATTTTGAATTTAGGTTATGTTTTTGATTTTACTTTATTTGCTTTAGTATTATTGACTTGTTATTTCGCATTCCATAATGTTTATTTTTCACTTACAGTTGATATTTTTTTTTTCGGTCAAACATTTGAATAATGTTAAGGAATTATATTTATAAATATTAATTTTTTTGTCAAACATCCAATCCATGACGTTCTCACAAAAAAGTCTGTTTTTAATTTTTAAAATTAATTAAAATTATAATATTATTAATTTAAAAAGTATGTATCAATTATTTGTTACAATATCGCTTACAAATATATGATTATTAATTAATATATTTTCAAGAAACAATGTGTTGTTAAATACCTAAAGAAACAATGTGTTGTTAAAATGCCTAATTTAATATCATTTATAAAGGCACATGTGTTTCAAATATTGATTTTTAATTTTTCATAATTAAATGTTATTTTTAAATTAAAGTAACTGTGTAATTACATTTGTGCAACCAAACAACATGCTGCAGCCGGTCCATTTTGACCAGTAGCTCGGGTTTTTGCACCGCTTTTCACCCAAAATCCAACATCAATCCAAGGCCTTACAGACGCAAACAAAACATGCACAAATATATAAAAACACGCTACGGACTCAACCGCAGCCTCAGAATTCCCAACGGAGGTCTAGTTTTCTAAGTCACCCCGTAACGGCCTAGCAGGTCATTATACGTATGGTTGTACATCAAAACTAACTAATATATAATAATTTATATTTAATAAATTATTACTTGTAAGTTTTAATATAACAAATAATTATGTAATTTTATTTAATTGATTTTGAATATCTAATTATAGCACAATTAATATCCATGTGCTTGTATCTAACTACATTGATCACTAATTATATTAAATTTAAATTATCATATACATTATTGATTTTATGATGTAAATGCAATATTAATAACTTACTAGTTATCATAAATCTAATTGAACATTAAAAAACAACAAATATATTTCATAATTTTTTTCATACACATAATTAATTTATTTTGTCCTGCTTAATGTAGTTATGATTCTTTTTGTTTTTTTATAGGTATACTTAATTGTCATTGTTGTTATCTTATTTACATTATCGTATTTGCATATAAAGAAGTAAAAAAAATAGAAGACATATATAAAACAAGAAAAGAATGGCAATTAACTAAAGCTAAAAATCCAAAACCTAATCCTCATATTTTTTTTACCTCCAGCAGCCACAACCCTCTACGGTTCCTTATTCCCTTTGTCAATTCCACCCCAAATCTTATTCCATATCAAAAAATCATAAGGGGTTTTCTGGTGTTATGTAATGGAGTTGGGTAAATGACTAATCAATTTTTTTAGAATGGAGGGGCAAAAGTGTTGCCTATATTTTAAGTGATGGTTTCTCTCCAGTATTAAATCTACATCAAGAAAGAACTCCATAAATGGTCTATCATAAATTTGAAGCAGGTCTTTTTTCTTTTTGAATATGATTCTTTGTCTATTTTCTTTTCATGCGGATCTATTTATTGGTTACTTTCTATCATCCTCTTTATTGTTTTTAATGTATACTTCAACTTTCATTTGTAACTTTTGTTGGATTCGGTAGAAACATTTTTTTTCTTCCTCTTAGTTATTAATAGAGAAGAGAAAAGTTTGAAACTTTATGTTCCTTTGTAAGATTGATATACCAATAATATATTTTTTTTGGTTGAAGGTTCTGAAATGCGATTAAGGAGATGCTATTGATCGCTTTTGATAGAATTGTCTTGATCTTTCTCCAAGGTAGGTGGTTATTGATTTTTCTACTTAATATTCGCAATTTATCAAGTGGTAACGATCGAAATGTATTCTGATATTTGGAGTTTTTCTATCAATTTTAAGATTAGTGAGAGTTTCATGATGAAAATACATGAGGATTTTTCATGAGAAGTTCATTCATGTATTTGTCATAATATATGATCGATCGTTACATATACTTATATAATCATTTAATTTATGTTTCGATATTAATTTACTTTATCAAAATTAACGGTACATTTATGGAATTACTATAGCAGAAGCAATGACAAACTAGAGGGTAGATATTGATCAAAGTAAGATTGGAGGCCGCGTGGGAGGAGAGAAATCGTAAGGTTGTGCGGCTTTGAGTCTCAAGCAAGATACTACTATTGTAATTGGTGTCATAGAAGAATTATGTATTGTGAATGTTTGAAATTTTAGATATGTAACTATATGTAAATTGAAACTTACTCTATATGTAAATTGAAACTTACTCTGGAATCCAATTTTTTTCATTTGTATAGAAGAATTCTTCTAATTAACATTGCTTGTGGGTTATTCTTTAATTTGTAGCGATGAAATTTTTTAGTTCGTAGCTAATTATTATATATATAATCACCAAAAATAGGGCCACACATTTTTTCTTTTCGTGGCATATGAAGAAAACATTTAGCTATAATTTATACATTTCATGGCAAAAAAAATGGATTCTTAGTTACATTTAAAAATATTTGTGGCAAATACTTCAATTTATAGCTATAGATTCTTAAACTTGTAGCTAAATACAATATTATTGCCACGAGACTAAAGTATCAAAAATAGCCACCAAATTTGTATTTTCATGGCAAATAAACTAAAAAAATTTGCCACAAAAGAACACATTGTAGCTACTATATAAATATTGCTAAAAGTTTTATTTGTCGTGGCAAAAGGATATAATTATTTGCTATAAATATATTTTTCGTGGCAAGAATATGTTACACTCACAGCTACAACACAAAAAAATATTCGTAGCAATAAGTATTAGTCCTTAGCCACGGATCATGTAAAGTCCAGAATTAACTTTAGCCACGCTACATTTTGCTACCGATGCTACGGAAAAAAATATTGTGGCTAAAGTGTTTAGCCACAAAAATTTTCATATTTAGCTACAATGTGTTTCGTAGCTATAGATGCCTTATGTTGTAGTGTGATGAGGTACTATGTTGTGATAAAACAAAGTTGACAAAGGATATAAAGTTTTAAGTCTTTTGAATAAAAAAATAAACAGATTGAAGTTAAGTTGTTAACATAAGTCCAGAGATACTGCCATCGGCTAGAGATGACGTGTGTAATGAAAGCATCTTTTGTTGGCAAAAGAGACATGATTTGAATGAGGAGTGCGTCCGGCAACTCGCTGATACGGTCAACTAGTGTTCCGTCATCGTCTTCGGTGAGTGGTTTTATTGCTTTGGGTTTCTTCATTACTTCTACCATAGTTTTTTTGAGGTTTGATAGTGAAATTTTGTTTTTGGAAATGAGTGTTTGAGAATAGTTATATAGAGGAAATATATATATATGTCATTGATTAGATGGGACATAAGTAGTTGAGAAGATGACATCTGTATTGTACATACACGTCGGACAACTAGATGACATGTCCGGGAGTAGCGTAAGAGATAAGAAATATAGAAAAATTTACTTAGCGTAACTATTTCTAAGACCTATTTCTAAATAATAATTATCTTTTATTTTATTTATTAGTAATAACTATAAATCATTTTTACTTACATATTATAGCTACAATTAATAAGATATGATCAAAACATAATTTATGAGATGTGTTATGACGTCTTTCATTTTTAAAAGATTTCATCCAGAATTTGGTATATAATTACACCCAAAAAAATAGGGACAATAAAAAAATACATGCATTGATAAAAACGAAATACCACCGTAAATAAATAAAAAGTAGCTACAAATGATAAATATGAAAAAGTTGCTATAATTTGTTAGAATCTTCCAAAATATGTTGGTTTTGTAAGTTTTCCAGAAATATAATCCTTCAAACAAGTGTCCACTAGCTTTTTATTTCAGTTAAAAATCAAATAAACGTCCACTCAGAAACTAACTATATTTTCTTTCAAGATTATCCCTATTTATCTTAATTTAGATAAGTGAATTTTTATATAATCAAAAAATCATATTAATAAATATTATTTAATCAAAAATAATTTATTCAAAATATCTACTTTTTTGTAGGAGTTTATTTTCTTTAGGGGTGTGCTGTAAGTGCACACTTATTTTACTTGTATTTTTTTGATGCCCCTTAAGAAAATATACGAAGGTATTTAATTGGACACAAAGTTTTAAGTGAAATGAAGATTTTTAAAATTTATGGTCTACAAACTATAAATATTCGTGTGGTTATAATTCGTCTCATCTCATGAAGGATAAAAAGAAAAGTTTAAAATAAAATTATTATTTCCTCTATCACTATTAGTTAGTTTATCCTAAAAAGAATGACATATTTTCATACTTAGTACAATTTAACTTTTAAATACCTATTTTGCCATTAATGAGATGATTTATATCCACACAAAAATCTATAAATTATTTTGGATCATAAGCGTCAAAAGCCTTTCTGTATTTTTTTGGAATCCGTGTCTAGTCAAATACGTTCACATAAATTAGAACAAATGGATTATTAAATATAAAAAAAAAAAACGTCATTTTTTTCCCCATCAAAAATAAAAGAGTGTCACATAAACTGAAATGGAGGGAGTACACTGTATAAAACAAACAAAATAAAAAGGATAATGCCAAGTTACAAATTGTCATTTAAAATAAATACTATAGTATTCATTATTTTGCTTGCCACGCTTTTTAAAATTTTGAAATTATGTACTCTGTTTTTCACCAATAACAGAAAACTGCTACATCGAAGCACACATTTTTTGAATAACTCAATACTTGACTTAAATTGGTGGACTAAAACTGGGATTTATTTCTGACATTTTCCCCTCTCTATTGATTAATTCTTTCCTTTAACATTTTCCCTACTTTTTGGAAGCAAATGAACAAAAAAAGCATTCCAATCTATATTTAGTATACGTAGTACTATCTTATTCGAGAAAAGGACATAAATGGTCCCTTTAACTATAAGAGTAGGTTCAAAATAGTCCCTTAAGTATGCATTTAACAATTTTGGTCCTTTAAGTTTGTCACAGTTAACAAAAATGATCCCTTAACTATGAGAGTTGGTTAAAAATAGTCCTTTAAGTATGCGCTTAACAGTTTTGGCCCTTTAAGTTTGCCAAAAGTTAATCGATGGACTATAGTGCATTTTACTTAGCTGATGGACTCCCTCGGTTTTAATCGACAGAGTCCGTCGATCTTTGTATTCCAAGACACTATTTTCTAACATTATCAAGTCTGTAGCTTTTTTCTTGATTTTTTCCTATAACCTACTGATGTTCGTCGATTTTGTCCCGAGGTATTTCGCCTTTTTTTTTTTAATAATATGTACCTCTAAATGTGATTTCTAGCTATTTTTTTTTCCTTTTACATAGTTCTACTCAAATCTAACAAACAAAATTCGATGAATATTTTGTCGAGACAAAAAGTGTCAAACTTAAAGGACCAAAACTGTTAAGTTCATACTTAAGGGACTATTTTTAACCAACCTGGGCCAATTTTGTTAAATCGTGACAAACTTAAAAGACCAAAACTGTTAAGTGCATAGTTAAGGAATTATTCTGAACCTACTCTCGTAGTTAAGGGACCATTTATGTCTTTTTCTCTATCTTATTCACCAAAATATGTTCCTTTTATTCAGGGATTCTCTTCCCTTTTCTTTTTCCAGTGTTTTCCTCACTCCTATGTTTTTCTATTTCCAAAACCCATGGTTTGACCTTGACGACCTTGACTACAACAAGGGATTACAAGGGTACACCTCTCTCCTTTTTTTTAATTTTTTTCTGATTGTCCAAAAGGATTATATGAGAAAAAGTTGATATAATTAAAGGCACAAACAAATAAAGGAGAGAGCAAAAAGAAAGCAAACTCTTTCAACTAGAGTTAGAAAAAGAAAGAAGTGCATTGGCTCCAAAGTAGTAACTATTTTACATATATACATGCCCTTAAATACACCTATATACATAGTAATAACTGTTTTCGTCTCATACATTTTGTTCCATACAATTGAGACACGGAAGTCAAAATATCAGCTTGATCAAATTTTCCCGGTTCCTAAGTCCTGCAAAAAGTTAGCAAAAGTGGCACAGCTCAGGATCCAAGTCTTTCTTAGGGATGCTCACAAATTCCTTTCATTTGGCTCCAGCGCGGGAAATCCAAGGAATTCAAACACTTCCTTCTCGGTATCAAACTTCAAGCTTGCACAACCTTTAGTCTGTGAAGTAGACGCCGAATTACACCAACATGAAAATGGAGAAAAGAAAGGCAGGAACAAAGTGAAACATATCTTGCACAGCCATCAAAACAAACTATATACCCGTTTTCCACCAGAACCATGAGTAGCTGGAAATAGCCCTGTATCATCTAAAAGGAAACCCTTGGATTCTGCTAATAGTCTAAGCCTGTAAAAGAAATTGGAAGATGAATTAGATTATAGAGAAGTGGCAAAAAAGAACACCTGCTATAGCTGGGAAGCAAGTAAAAGAGGCGTACCTTCTATTCAAGACGTCATTTCCAGTCCATGCTATCAGTCCAAATGCATATATATCCCTTGGATACACCTAACAGAAAAGTCAAGAGGCTTCAACTTTTACGTATAAGAAGTATCATCTTTGATGCATGTTATTTCCAACAGCAATGAATGAACAACAGTAGATCCAGATCTTACACATAATGTATGACACATTGTCAACAGTTAATAGGACTTACACCAATATGAGGCAAAAGCTATTCTCATTCTAAGCTATCCTGATTATTTTCAGTTTTTTCTTGAGAATGAACAAAGACAGTGATAATGCAACGCATATATCATAGACATCTTTTTGGCATCATTTTTTGGAAAAATGATTGACGACAATTCTGGAAGGAGGATATTAACTCCTCATACTTGTCATCAATGGGATTGTACCACTACATCTGTAAAATACCAAAAATATTTTGCAATGATGATATGCAATTCTCGTACTAGTCTTCAACTGAAATGACCACTATATCTGTAAACATCATATATCTGAAGAATGAAGATCATTACTTGCCAAAACAAATGACATCTCATCAGTATTACCTTAAAGTCAATACGATGTCGCAATTCTCGACCAGGATAGGTGCAGAGACCAAAATATGTGTCAACTCCTGAATCTGTACCCTGTGACCACATGAAACATTACTTAAGTTTGGCAGTTGACTAGAAAAAGATTTAGTTTAGTTTGACCTTCAATCAATAAAATGAAAAAGAAATCTATTAGAATTAATTTTTATTTCATAGAGAACTCCATGAAAACTAAAGCCATGAACCCACAAAATTGTCTGAACAGAAAACACACTTTGAATATTGTGTCTGTCGAATGAACAAAGCAAATAAGTGAAATCACATTACATTCTGTGTCAAATTCCTGAACATCGCCTACAATCTAGATAGTAATAAGATCTAAAAGATTGGAGTCAGCTCAGAGATACCACTGTGACAACAGAAAGGCACAAAAGAAGAAACATGACACCAAACTTTGGATTGACAAGGTATATGATCCAAGATTTGGATTGACGAGGTCACCCATAGAAGTGGAGTTAATATTGTTTACTCCTCAATGAAAAGAGAACAAAATAGACTGTTCGAGTGCACCTAAGTAGACGCCTGAACTTTAATGAAGGGAGATTAAACAAAGGAGATATTGGAAGTTTAGAAGCTCCAGTCCAAGAAAACATAAAAGCTCAAAATGAAAGGTCGCATAAAACGTGACTAGTAAAGAAATGTGAAGAGGATATTTGTAAACTGAAAATAAGTAGTCACCTCTGTGCTATGAACACTGAAGACTAAATCTTCTCTCAAAAACTTCATGTCCTTAAGATGCTTTACAAACTTGGGAAGAAAGCCTATATGACTGAAAGAACAAATATTTCAATTACATATCTGAAATGAAATTATCATGAGAAAGAGATTTATAACAAAATTTACGATCTAAGCACAAATATCACAGGTAATCCGCAAGCGGACCAAGCAGAGACAACTACAAATGGAATATAAAAGAACAAATGGAGAAAATTTAAAAGGTGGAAAAGAGCCACCAAGCACTGGAAGAACTTCAATCCTATTTCAGGTAAGTTTTAATGGAATAATTGTGAAAAGAAACATGGACTGGATTCTGGTTTCTGATCAAATGAAATCTCACGTAGGACAGGTAAGAACGCTGCAGATATTTGAACATCTAAATATAGAAGGCATAAACATCATAGCGCACCAGCAATTTCCGCAAAACATATATTTTTCTATACTACAACATCATATTGAAAATTTATTTCATCTTTACTATGAGTACGAAGTTTCAGGTTTTCTCTATAATTTATCAGGAAAGGAATCAAAGTCAGTGGTTTGGTGTTCCTGTAAAATTATCTGTCAAACTACCTTTGGATTCATAGAGAAAAGTTAACTACATAAAAAAACTCTATGCAATATGTATATCCCAACAAGAAGTAAAACCAGCAGACACTTGAAATCAGCCAGCTAAAATGGAAGGCCTTCTACGAGATCAGCCACGAGTGAGCCTCACCTTTTTCCATCAGGATGAGTAATAACAATGTCCATATCACCACAAGAAGCCTTTCCACGTCTATATGATCCTCCACACACAACAATCACCTGAAGCATGGGATTCATTATATAAAGGTTGCATGTTTTACAGTGAAACTAAAGTTTGGCAGTTCTTGTTCTGATACCTTAAAGGAGCAGGTAAACAAAGTTTCTAGCTTGAACAGATTAGTGTAAGATTCGGCAAGTAAAAGACAATGCCGATAGTTCTTGAGATTTCTTAACAAACAAATGAGTAAGAATATTAACCGACAAAGATAAACTGGAGTTGCTGCAGAACTTACATGTACTGATTCTACCTAAAGCACACCTGATTATTATAATTCTAACTTCTTGTAGCCATGTTCAACAAATTCATAACCATATAGACCAAAGTAACCAGACTTAAGACCACAATAATAATATTCAATTATCTTAATAAGAGAGTCAAACCAAAATGACTGAATTTCCCAAAATTGAAAGCAAAGCAGTTCACTGTTTTTATTTTTCCCCTTAAGAAATGGATATACATTTAAATTTGAGTTATTTTCCATGCTGAAAATGCAGAATAAGATCTAAATAGTAGTGTGTATATATATCTTCAGAAAAATTTATCGATCATTGCTTATTAGTTTGACCAGCATCGATAATCTTTTTGCAAATGGGACCATGTCTATAGGCCCTCCAATTCCATTTATTCTCAATATCTCAAGCCTACAAGCATTCTTTTGCACTTCAAGACTGGAATGAGAGATTTCCAGAAATTGGTACAATAACACGTACGTCAAAGGGAGTAGGAGAAGGGCCTAATATACATGAAAGTAACATTTAACAAGCAATGGACAAAAGCCTTACACCGGGCAAAATTTCCTCTCCAGCTTTCTGTAGCATACGTTCCATCTCTTCAACCTACATAATCAATCATCACTGTTTAGAAAAACCAGTAAGTAGTTATGATTGATAAAACTGCAAAGCATAATAGGCTACCTCATGCCGTGGAATCCTGGTTTGGATGTCATCAAAATATTTCAACCCCAACCTTTGAGAATGAGTCAATGACTCCTCATTTCTAAGGTCATCAAGAGTTCGGTGTCCTTTCTCATAAAGTTTTAGAGCAGTGGCTGGACCAATACCCCAAACCTCTCCAAATAAGCTGATTGTTTTTACCTGTAAAATCATGATAAGGTTAGAAAAAGGGAACCGGTTTTTTGCTTGCTTAGTTCAGGTTACTCTAGAGATACTTTGTAAACTTCACGGAAATAGACTAAGGATCAGAAGAAGGGAGGTTTTGTTGCAACTAAGCTCCGGAACCTCTGAGTTTAGGCAACCGGGCCTGACACAGGCAGGTTAGAGCTGAAATAATCTCTTCAATATCATAAGTCATATCCATTTTCCTAATGAAAGTTATAAAGCACTTGAATGTGCTCCAAAAAATTATACAGACAAAAACTTGCAACACCTAGGTTAAACTCTCACTACAGGGAAATTAAGCCAATAAGCTTTCCAGAGAGCAGCATAATGCAGGTTTGGCAACCATAAATAAAATGACTTATGGTAAAAATTAGCTCTTCAGCTCAAATTACTTTAGAATAGCCAAACAAAATGTCTGAATGCAAATGAAGCTTATGCTATTTTTTTCTTCCCTATATTAAATACTCCTAGAATACTAAACAGTGTCCAGTTCAATTCCTTCCATATGTAAATCAGCACAAGGATACAGAGAGAAAAAATGAACCATAATAGCAGGATTTTGAAAGCTTTTGACTTCTGTCAACATGTTGGCAAAGATTGATTATTGAGCCAGAGTCCAATAATATGTAGGAGCAACACGTAAACACACAAACACATACACACACACACACACAAAAAATAGAGCAAATTCAGAGATGATTGACAGATTGCGTCTTCACAGTTCACTACAAAAATGCAAATCAGGTACACATCTCATAATGATTATTAACTAGTGCCCTGAGCTACTGATAACATATTGAGAGCTTCTGACCAGAAAGATCCCCATAACATCACCTTTTCATCCTTCTCAAAGTGTTCCAATTTCGACAGCTTCCCCGTTGTCACTATCTCCTGAATCTGCAGTCAAAAAACACTATTCTCTTATCTGGTAGCTTTAACTGTAAACTGCAGGCCAAGGTATCATGGCCTGGAGATAAAAATCCAAGAAAGTGATTTAATGGATAATTGGTTCTGCTTGTCGTATCAATCTCATTCACCACACAAGGTTCCAATAGCTAGAAGCCAACCTCTGTTAACCTCATTCAAGTAAAAATCAACCTGAAATGGTGTGAAATAAATAACTTTCTAGTAAAGCTTTAAATAGAGGAATTCACTTACATGATCTTGCATCGACTTTCCAATAGAAGGTAGGTGCTTAACCTGGTCCACGCTCTCAATTTTAAATGGCAATTTTTCAATAACTGCTATAGCTTTATAATAGCTGAATGATCTCCGGTCATCACCCAGTGCTATAATCAACTATCAGTCATCATATCTTACTTTGAAAGCTCAAACTTCTAAGTCAAAGGCATTCACAAGAGAGAAGCTACAAAAATAGATCATATGAAAAAGTACTCTACCTCTATATATGTTGATAAGCTTCCCAAATATCTGAGTGATATTTCGGTTTAAATCTGGAGGCTTATATAGTGAAGATGAGTCTGGTGTTTCAACCTGGTCAAAGAATGGTAGAAACATAGAGGAATCAGGTGAGAATCCTCCAGATGGTAACACATGTACCTCTGGCTCAGAAAAACAGACTCCCTCCGTCCCAATTTATGTGACACTCTTTCTTTTTTAGTCAGTCCCAGCAAGGATGACATCTTTTTATATTTAGTAACAATTTAGCTTTAAAATATTCATTTTACCCTTAATGAGATGATTTATAGCCATACAAAAATCTATAGCTTATTTTAGACCACAAGTTTCAAAAGTATTCCTTTCTTTCTTAAACTTTGTGCCCAGTCAAACACCTTCGCACAAATTGGGACGGAGGAAGGATTGAGCAAGGGAAATTTGCTGCTGAACAGGAACTTACAGGCTTATTATGAGAATCAATGGCCTCAGGACTTGCCATTTCTGGGCTTGAAGAACGTGATGCGGGTAAAGAGGCACTTTTAGTATCTCGTGAATCATCTACAGCAAGGTCTTTAGTGTCATTCATGTGTCTTGGGCTTGAATTCTTGGCATCTTCAGCAGAGATTCGACTTTTCTTTAGTGTAACTCCGCTGCTATTAGAATGACCATCATTATCAGCTTTAGGACTAAGGGAGTCTCCTCCTTCCGATTGCAGGGACAAGACATACGGATCCTCAGATGCTTTTTGTCCATCTATCAAGCTGTCCTCTAGCCACTGATAAGCGAGAAGTTTCTGTAGAAATCCCCAAAAAAAAATCACCAAGGTAGTTAGAAAAAAGCATATTTTGGATCAATCATTTGAATGCATCATCTGGCGAAACAGACAATTTGGACATTTTGTGTAAAACAACATATTCAGGTCACCGAGGCCCAAATCCGAAAGGATTTCAGAAATTCTTAGATATACGAAAATCACAAGCCGCTCCTAAAAGGTTAGCAGTAATGTAGAGGAACTTAAGAATCCTCAATTGTCCTGATATAACAAAATATCACCTTAAGCAACTTGTTCAAAAGATTAATACTTTAATGCAGCAGGACAAGAACGACAGCAGCAAGCAAGATCATAAGTCTGACAAACAGAACCCTATATGTGGAAAACATTGACATTTGAAGAACGAACGAAGTCAGTGAATCAAGAATAATGATAAACTAGAATCCAACTGACCGACAGAGGAAGGCATATTCACAGATGGAACTGCACATCTTACTAGCAAAGTGGAACTGCCTATCACCAGAAATTCTAAAATGATTTCTCTTCGTTATAGATAATCACTTCAATGGTATCTCACCTAACACCTCCATCTTAACCGTAGGTGCAGGTCAAAGATTTGAAAGTTTTAAAATACGACTCATAGAAGTCATAACGAAGGAATACTAAGACTAATTTAACTAAATCAACAACTACTACTAGTACACCTCAATCCCAAACTAGTTGTGTGTGGTTATAGGAACACTCAATATCAATTTTATGAAATATAACTAACACAAATTCAACTATAACAACAACATCTACTACTACTAGTACACTTCAGTCCCAAACTAGTTGTGTGTGATTATATGAATCCTTAATATCCATTTTATGGAAAATTACTAACACAAATTCAACACAACAACAACAACAACTACTACTACTGCTGCTACTGCTATAACTACAACTGATCAAACCGGGACTAGCTTGAATGGCTATATGAATCCACAAATATCAATTCCGGTTCCATTTGGACACATTTATTCTTTTTTGTAATGCTCCAAACCTAAGTTGCTCGGACTCTCCAAAAATGCTGCCGCACCCATGTCGGATCCTCCAAAAATACACTACTTTTGGAGGATCCGACACGCACCCGTCGATATTTGTGAAGAGTCCGAGTAACATAGCTCCAAAGTCCAAACAAACTAAAAAATCTCCTAGTAGACCCGTTTAACCATATAACCCAAAACCAACATTGAAAGTCTCAATTTAAAGAGTCCACATAGCATAAGAGTCAATAAAGCTCACAGCTTTGGAGCGAATCAGACGTTCTTTATCAAGTTTCTGAAGAAGCGAATTTGCATCCATTGCAAAAACATGAGTAACATTTTTGGTAAACCGATCCTCTATTTTAGCCCCCATTTGCACCAATTTCTGCTTCCATATCTACAACAAAAAGAAATATTCAAACAATTAAAAAAAAAAAAAAAAGGGGGGGGGGGGGGGGAATCTTAAAAAATATACAGCCCAACATATGTAGCCCAATATACAAAACTATACAACATTATACCTACGGGGAAAGCATTATACATAATGTATCAAGCTTGTATAAAAGTGTATAAAAGGTGTTTATACACAAATATGGGCTAAACCCGGTAACAAACTCAAAGTATGTTCTACGGGTGTACATATTTTCTCCCAGTAGACATAGAGCGTAATATTTTAAAAAATATACAACTTTTTAAGAAAATTACGCCACGTAGCCCAATATACAATATTATACAACATTATACCTGGGGAGAAAGCATTATACATAATGTATCAACAACCTTGTATAAGTGTATAAAAGGTGTTTATACACAAAGATGAGCTAAACCGGGAAACAAACTAAAAAATATGGGCTACACGCGTAAATATTTTCTCCTAGTAGACCTAGAGCGTAATTTTCCCAATAAATAAAAAATACGGGAAATTTTCAAGAATATACAGCCCAACATAAAATATCACCCCACTTAGCCTAATATAAAATACTATACAACACTATACCTGGGAAAGCATTACGCTTAGGGGTCGTTTGGTAGATAGTCGAAATTATCCCGGGATTATAATCCCGGGACTAATTTATCCCATCTATTGGGGTTATTTTATACCATCTTTTAGATGGTATAAAATAATCCCAGTATAAGTGGGATGTATAAAATAATCCCAGTATAAGTGGGATAAGAAGGTATAAGCTGGGATATCCCAGCTTATACCTTCTACCAAACGACCCCTTAATGTATAAAAGGTGCTTATGCACAAATAGGGGCTAAACTGGGTAACAAACTCAAAATATGGGCTACGTGGTGTAAATATTTTTAAAAAAATAGACATAGAGCGTAATTTTGAAACAAATAGAAATAAAGAAAAAAGGAAAGTTTGAAGAGAAGAGAAGTGGTTGATAGTTAAGGTATGTTGAAACCTGTAACCGTCTGGATTGAACTCCTGTTTGGATCAAGAAGACAATCATACCACAAAATATTCCATTAGGATCCGACGGTGGAGATTTATCCTTCTTTGGCGCCATTACATAACAATCTTCTTCTTTAAGGTTTCAGTTTTGATGTCGACGCTGGAAATGGAAAGGAATGCTCTAGTATATACATTAAGTGGCCGTTTGGTAGTTAGCCAAAATTATCCCGGGATTATAATCCCCGGACTAATTTATCCCACTTCTTGGGATTATTTTATCCCATTTGAGAGATGAGATAAAATAATTCCAGCATAAGTGGGATAAGTAAGATATCCCACCTATAGCATAAGGCTTCATTTTGTACCGTATTTGATCTTGAGGTATAAATTTATCCCAGGATAAATTTATAACTCCTATCAAATATGGTATAAAAAATTAATGCTGGGATATTTCAGCCTATACCATGCACCAAACGACCCATAACTGTATAAATAACAAACGGTCGAAAAGGGCAAAAAGTAATAAACACCCACTATTACTGCTTACTACGGGTGTAGGAAGTAAACCGATAAACCGCGCCAAACTCATAAATCGAGTCAAATTGAAAAAAATTCAATTAGTGATTTGGTTTGACTTAGTTTGATGTTATAAAAAACTCGATCATAATTGGTTAGTTTGGCTTTAGCTAAAAAAAATTAAGCCAAATTAAATTAACCCCACATTATATGTATTTAATTTTTAAAATATTTTTTACATAAAAATATTTATTTGCAATGTAATTTATAAATATATATTAAATTTTTTAGTAGTTTTTTTATCTATTATCATATTATTCAAGCTTGAACTTAGAATTTTGAATGTGAATAAGTTTTATGTCCTATGATGTTAGTCGTTCATATAAAGTCCAAACTAAAACCAACTCAATACTAATACTAACAAAAAAAAATTCAATTTACCATTAGGAATGACACAACTTAAGTTTTTTTTTTCTTGTCATGTAATTAATACTTATTAGCCGTACTTATGTTAGCATGACTTAGTATTTTTAGATTATTGTCATTTTCTTTATGGATTATTAATTAGCAATATTTATTTTAATCGATTTATTACCTTTTGTTGAATATTTTAATACAATGTCATCACTCTTCTCACATTTTGTGTTATTTTCTTATCAAACACCTTAATTACATAGTTGTATCTTACTAGGAGTAAAGAAATATTTGAAGTAAAAGTTGCATGTTTTGTATCAAGACTATTCCAAAAAATTCGAATTTTATTGGTTTGGTTTGGTGTATAAATTTAAAAACCCGACGCAATTGGTTTGGTTTGGTGTTTAAAAAATTCGAACCGAACCGATCCATGTACACACCTACTGCTCACTCTGTCTCAAATTATCTCATTTTGGTTAGTAAAAATAGTTGTCTCATATTATTAACATTTGAGAAGCAATTAATTAATATTATTTTCATTTTATTATTAGTAGATTTTTTCATTAATAGAGATGATACATAAATAAATTGAATATTTAACCGAGAGAGATTATAACTTAGTAAACATAAATAAGAGTAAAGTAGGCAAATATCTTCTGATTTAAGTATTTTTTAAGAAGCGTGACAGATAATTTAAGACGGAGAGAGTAGTATGAATATAAACTTTTGAGAGAGTAGTATGAATATAAACTTTTGTACTATGTATTTAAATAATATGAATTCTATTAAAATCTACTGAAAGAAAGAAAGGCTACGGAATTCAAGATATTGAAATTACTAAATTCCAACCATTCAATTGCTTGAAGCTTATACAACTAAGTTAAATTTTTGATTTTTTTTAAGCCCGTTTTTTGTGGCATTAAAATTATTGAAAGAGTAGCTCGATAACTCCTAAATCATACAAAAGTGTTAAGAAGTTGAGGAAGAACAATTTTCTTATTCTAGGGTTTCTTTTTGTTTTCCAATGTGGGAAATAGCGATTTAGTTCCTGTGTTATAGATTTATTCCAGTTTTGGTCCTCATGTAATTCGACTAAGCACATTTAACCATCAATCAACATATACGTGCAATATCGATCCCTCTAACTAATGGATGTTAAAAACTTAACTGAATCATTATTTTTAATAATTTTGAGAATTAAAGATTTAAGATTGATGTGTTAAGAACCTTAACTGCAAGCATCTATGAAAGGTGTAGTTCATCGTCATACTCATCCTTCCAAATGAAAATCAGAATCAAATGGGTACAAAAAGTTCTCTTTTCCACCCTCTCCCCTCTCTTCATTTAAGAAGAGACTAGACTAGATGTGAGCACAGGCCCAACACTTATGATCTAGTCACTATGAAATTAGTTCTATGATAAATTGTGCAATGGGAGTTTGAACTTTTCCTGTTATGAATAGCATAAATTACAAAATAAATAGGCTTTTCTATGCCCTTTGAATAACATTGATCTCCATCATCGCATCCTTAAGTGGATAATAGCAGCCAAACTGATCCATATTGAAATAGGTACGATCATACTCAAAAGTAATGAAAATATTTGCATGGCACCCCTTAGCATGGTGTTATCCCTGCACAGCACGGACTAACATTAGGACAGACTCCAATCTTAGAACTATTTACTATATACAACAAAGACACAATCTTTGTGAATAGCTTGTTTTATAGCACAAAAGGAAAACAAATAATTTGTTCAGCTAACTTCCTAAAACTTCATAACAAATTTCATTTTCTTCTAGAACTCCATTCTCTTCCTCTTGAATTGGAAGCAGGTGCAATTGCCATGGCCTTCATGCCTGCAAACCTTGGCCTGAAAATTCAACATACAAAATTACGTAATCATCAAACAACAAACCTTGGTAAACTTGTTTGCTTATCTCTGCCTGTGTCTCAACCAAAGCTGGTGATTGGTTGATCACTGCATCATTTCTCAGATTAGCATCTTACCAAAATTCTACAAAACTCTATCACATACTAAAAAAGTATATATTCTAAGAGAGCATATGTTGCTAGAATTTGAACCTAAATCACAAAGATGCAAAATGGACTTATCATATACGTTTATTGTAAAAAAAAAAAAAAAAAAAACTATAGAGTACTGAACAAATCTCTAAAACTTTATTTTCTTTCGAAGTCATATTAGCAAGCAACAATCACATTAGTAAGATCCATGGTAAAAAATGGTACCTCGAGAAACGTCAAGAGAAAGGCAGTGAAAATAATCACCTCTCGCAACGTTTAAATTACTATTCTTACCAAGACATGTGAGTTGTGCCATTAAAAATTATACAGGCTAAAGCCCAAAAGTTTCCATAAACTGTTCAAACATCATGTTAAATCTTCAACTATATCAGCTTAGTCACCAATTTGGTAGTGAGCCTGAGTCTTCCCTATCCCGAAAACAACAGAGTTGGGAAGTTTCAAAGATTTACAATACCTTCAAAAAGCAAATAAGCCCAACAACACGATACATATTATAAAATAATAGGTAGATGAAAAATTATTTACATAGTCCTAAGAAGTACTATGACCATAATATACCTAACCACTCATAAGCAATAGATGAATTCAAAGGGAACACAATGCCACAATGTCTTCTCACATGCAGATTTAATAATATATGAAGATTAGAAAAGAAAATGTAAAACTTAAGAAAATTCATGCGGCAAGATCATCGTGTATGTCTTACATCAACATTTGTTTTTCACATTCTTTGGTTTGAACCAAAAATAAGACTTCTCACTCTCGAAAGTATTTCCGACATCCTTCAAAATCTTTTTTCTGTTTCATTTCGTTAAGCAGTGAACTAAATATGTAGTAACTTAGTTTTTCCAATGAAACGTTCTTCAGGCTGCTTAGATTCTTCATATTCTGCCTTTTCTTGAAGAGTTCACATCGCCTACGTAGTACACATAGCATAGTTCCCCAAATATTAAATGTTTAATACCTCTAACATCTGTACGTTAAATAAGTGCCTCAAAACTATTTAAAGCTCAGATATCATCTAAAATTTACAATTTCAGAATTCTTCAAACCATGCTTCAATTGCTTCTCAAAGTCTACCGCTTTTTTTTTTTTCAAGTATAGATAACGCAATTACTGTACCACAAGATATGGATAAATATATCCATTAAAGATATACCTCAGTACCAAGTACCATTATATCAAAGACATCAAGTTTAGTGAACTGCATCAGAAATTTTATTCCAGTAAGTTGTTTAGATAGTCAATCAAAGATATACCTCTGCACTACGTAGGGCACCTGTTAGCCCAGCAACAATTTGAGCACCTACACAGAAAATGAGTATCAATAGGATCGAAACTATAAATTAAGACTGAAACAAACTGGGAAGGTGAACAATTTTACCAAGTGAACATAAGAAACCCAAGAATCTCAGAAACGTATGGAGTAATTAGAGGATAGCTCTTCGGTGTTTTATCCGTCCATATAAATAAATACGGCATTTGCTTACCCACATCCTCAACCTATTCATGCTTATTTTTTGTTACCATTATTATTGCACAGAGAAAGAGAACGACCAAATTTCTATTATTCCGGCATAGCTTTGAATATGTAGAATAATATTACAACGGGATAGGAACAATAACAAGTCCTTTTTGAGTGGAAAATGATCTTTGAGAGCGTCAATATAAGCAATTAGCATACTTAAAAGAGCGCTCGGGCATTCTTCCCTCCTTACATCACTATCATGGCATTTTTGACTTATGTGCAAGTTAGATTTATTTATTTAGTACGTAGCAGTACTGTTATAGCTCACTCTTAAACCATAAATTATGTTACATGGTGGTTCAGGGTGCTCTATTTCCCATCTTGGCCAGAGGCGGATATAGGATTTAAACTCTAGGGGTTCAACATTTTAAATTTTTTAGCATCAAACAATTACATTTCTAAAGTTATGGTTTCATATCTACAATTTATTGTAATTTAATAAATTTTTACACATAAATTTATACTCCGCATCAAAAGTTTGGTGTTCAATTGAACCCCGGTTATAGTGCTCCATCCGCCTCTGATCTCGGCTCCTCTTGCCCTTTATCCCATGCCTGGGTAAATTCTTTTAACCTCTTTTCCATTTCATAGATTACTATCACTTTAAGGACACTAATCAACTCTCAGACGTTGTAAGGATACTAGGGTTACATTGAATTGGGAATGGGGAATAAATTGGAGAATAAAGGCGGAAGTGTAGTGTAGGAGGGGTTAGACACGTGGAAGGATCTGAAATGCAGACGTGGATAAAAGAAAGGTAGAGATTAAGGAGTTAGTGGATTACATTGAAGGCCAAGATTAACCCACTTAAATATGATCTAACGGTGGAGATTAATTCTTACATGAATATATTGCACACATTTGACCGGACGGTGGCATTCAACGCAAATCTGGTAATTTCATAACTGAATTTCCTCTCTCTCTAATTCTCTCTCTATCCTTCTTCTTCTTCCCCAATTACTCTCTTCTAACCCTAATTTCACCATTACAGGTGCAATTCTAGCTCAGTACAAGTGAAGAATCCATCAACTCCGCTTCCTTTACCTTAGTTACTACTGTAGATCGTTGATTGTAGTAGTTAGAATTGTAATTGCCCTAAATCAATAAAATTCCCTTTCCAGTTCCGCAAATTACGAATTCACAATTGAATTACATTACAACTTGGTATCAGAGCACTTTCCTTGGACGAGATGACGATTACAGAGACTCGATCGAAAACTACATAGGAAAGCATGAAAAAACTAGATACACAGTTACAGTCCCACATTACAGATTCGAATGCAAAATTTGATAAACTTAACAAGAAATTGGACTTAATAATGGAGAAATTAATTCCTCCTCAGAACGGGATCTTGGGGAGTGCACCACAAGCAAATTTTGATGATTCGAATAGCTCAGAGGGTACTGGTAACCGCTCTTCAACTCAGGAGCGACCAGAAGCACCGTTGGGAAGGAACCATCATGGGGCAAGGTTTGAGATACCATACTTTGAGGGAGTAGATCCATGCTCCTGGTTGAGAAAAGTGACCGGTACTTTCAGTACAATGGCATCAAGGATAATTTCCAAAAACTTGAGGCAGCAGTGCTCCATCTCTCAGGCAAGGCAGAAGCCTGGTTCTTCTCCTACCAAGTGAGTAAAGGCAATGTTAGTTGGAAAGAATTTTGTGAAGAGATATGCAGGAGATTCGAGGATGCAGATAACAGTAGGCTCAATTTGGTGAGAGAATTTAAAAAGTTAGAGCAAACAGGAACAGTAAATGAGTATTTGGAGAAATTTGAGGACTTGAAAACCTGGGTCCTAATCAGAAATCCCACCATACCAGAGGAATTCTTTCTAGAGTTCTTCATCGAAGGACTGGTGGATGACATCAGGAATACCGTGAGGTTGCTTAATCCTTACAACTTTGCTCAAGCTGTGGAGAAGGCAAGACATCAGGAGAAGGTTATCAATGGGTGGAATAAGAAGAACAAAGCTCCATGGAGTGGGATGAGAGTGAACAATCAGCCCTATAGTTACAGCGACAATCACAACACCAACACTACCAGACCAGCAGGGAATTGGTCTAAGGAAGGACAACCTAGTGCAGGTGGGACAGTACAAAAGAAGACTCACAATTTGTGCTATAAGTGTGGTGACAAATGGTTTCAAGGCCACCAGTGCCAAAATAAGCAATTAAATGCAATGTCAGCTGCTATGGAACAGGAAGAAATGGGGCCTATGGAGCTTACAACAGAAGATGCACCCATCATGGAGAACTATTTGAATGAGGAAGTGATAGAAGAGGCTATCAGCCTTAATGCACTCTCAGGGTGTGAAGTACTAAATACCATTAGGCTTAATGGCACAGCCAAAAAGCAGGTCCTAACTATACTACTTGACTCAGGAAGCACACACAGCTTCCTTGACATGGAAATTGCTAAAGCAATTGGGTGTGTAATAAAAGAAGATAGACCCATGAGGGTCATTGTAGCTAATGGAGGGATACTCATGAGTCTCTTTTCATTCCCTAGGTTGAAGTGGAAGATTCAAGGGGTGGAATTTGAAGACTCCGTTAGGCTGATTAGATTAGTGGGGTCTGATATGGTTCTAGGTGGAGATTGGATGAGAGCACACAATCCAGTGTTGTTGGATTTTATAGCCTACAAGGCAAAGGTGACACACAATGGTAGGAGAGTGGAGTTGAAAGGTATCTACCATCAATCAGTGCTCCAAAGCATGTCGGGCAGCCACATCAAACAATTAATCAGAAAAAGGAAAGATATTTGGGGACAACTGTTCATTATATCTGCAAAAGAAATAGGGGATAAACAGGAGAATTTACCTGCTAACATCCAAGAGGTACTTCTTCAGTATTCAGATGTGTTTCGAAGAACCCACCACCTTACCTCCTCAAAGACAACATGACTATTTCATTCCCCTCAAGCCTGGCACAACACCAGTAAGTATCAGGCCTTATAGATATAATTTTTATCAAAAATATGAGATTAAAAAGCAGATCAAGGACATGTTAAGCAGTGGCACAATTCAATCTAGTCACTCACCCTTCTCTTCCCCTGTTCTGCTGGTCAAAAAAAAGGATGGGAGCTGGAGGTTTTGTATTGACTATAGGGCACTTAACAGCATGACTATCAAAGACAAGTTCCCTATACCATTGGTAGATGATCTATTGGATGAATTACATGGTTCATCCGTGTTTTCCAAAATTGATTTAAGGGCGGGGTATCACCAGATAAGGATGCATGAAGGTGACATCTATAAAACAACATTTAGAACCCATTTAGGTCACTATGAGTTTAAGGTCATGCCTTTTGGGTTGACTAATGCACCTGCTACCTTCCAAAGTTTAATGAACCATGTGTTTCAAGAGTATTTAAGGCAGTTTGTACTAGTCTTCTTTGACGATATTCTAGTATACAGCCCTGACATTCAAACCCACGCCTGGTACCTTCAAAAGGTTCTAGAGGTACTGCGAAAAGAGACATTATTTGCTAAAAGATCTAAGTGCTCATTCTGCCAACCTCAAGTGGAATACTTAGGGCACATCATCAAGGGAGAAGGAGTGGCAACTGATCCCTCTAAGATTGTTGCTATGGTGGAATGGCCAATTCCTAAATCTATTAGGTCCTTAAGGGGATTTCTGGGTATTTAACTAGTTACTACAGGAGATTCATTCAGTCCTATGGGATAATTAGCAAACCACTGACAAATTTATTGAAGAAAAATTCCTATCAGTGGGGCCCGGAAGCTGAAGAGGCCTTTAATAAGCTTAAGGTGCCATGTCAAGTGCACCTGTTTTGGCTTTAGCTGACTTTACTAAACCTTTTGTGGTGGAAACTGATGCCTGTTCCAAAAGGATGGGGGCAGTTTTGATGCAAGAGGGCAGACCGCTGGCATTCTTTAGTAAGGCTTTAGCACCCAAGCATTGGGGTTTGTCTACTTATGAGAAGGAGTACATGGCAGTGCTAGCTGCAGTAGAAAGATAGGGGCACTACCTACAAAGTGTTCATTTTGTGATTAAAACTGATCACCACAGCCTAAAATACCTGCTGGAACAGAAGGTTACAACTGCACTACAATAGAAAGGGCTAGCCAAACTAATGGGGTTAGATTATAAGGTGCAGTACAAGAAGGGAGTTGACAACAGGGTGGCTGATGCACTATCTAGAAGGGACGTGAAGGATTTTTCCCTAAGTGCTCTTACTACATCTGAACCTACTTGGAAGCAGGAGGTGGTTAGCAGTTATGAACATGATCCAACTACTAGCCAACTGGTGACTGAGCTGATTATTAATCCTGGCAGCAAAATGCACTGCACTCTACAACAGGGTGTTATCAGGTACAAAAATAGAATCTTTGTGGGTAGGGGTGCTAACTTAAGGAACAAAATCTTTGAGGCCTTACATCAATCACCAGTTGGGGGCCATTCTGGCCAAATGGTATCCTACAGGAGAATTAAAGGAGTTTTTTATTGGCCCAAAATGAAGGAGGACATCATTAAAATGGTTCTTTGAATGTGATGTATGCCAAAGGGTGAAGACTGAGAATGTGTTGTCCCCAGGGTTGCTTCAGCCTCTGCCCATCCCAAGTCAGCCATGGCTTGATATTGCCATGGACTTCATTGAAGGCTTACCTAGGTCTGGTCAAAAGGATGTTATCTTAGTGGTAGTTGACAGACTTATGAAGTATGGACATATCTTGGCGTTGAAACATCCATATACTGCCATTGATGTGGCTGAGCTTTTCTTGAAGGAAGTGTATAAATTGCATGGTCTTCCTACTTCTATTGTTACTGACAGGGATGCTATCTTTACAAGTCAGTTTTGGCAACACCTTTTCAAGGCAATGGGAACTAAGCTCAATCTATCTACTTCCTACCACCCCCAGACAGATGGACAAACAGAGAGACTTAATAGGTGTTTGGAAACTTATTTGAGGGCCATGACTTTCACCAACCCCAAACAGTGGTTGAAGTGGCTGCCACTAGCGGAATGGTGGTACAACACCAACCAACACAGCTCACTTCAAATCACACCATTTCAGGCCCTGTATGGGTTTCCCCCTCCCTAAGTGCCACTGGGCTCCTTGCCCTTCCCAACTACCTCTACTGTGGGGTCCTTTTTAGCCCAACGACAGGCACACTTGCAACAACTTAAGGACAACTTGCATCAAGCACAAGCTCGGATGAAGTATTTTACCGACAAAAACCGCTCATATCGTGTTCTAACAGTTGGGGACTTCGTTTATCTAAAAGTTGCAACCCTATCGCCAGTCATCGGTCTCAGCTAGGCAGAATTTGAAGCTTAGTGCAAAATTCTATGGACACTACAAAGTTCTACAGCGCATAGGTGAGGTGGCTTACCGTTTAAAGTTGCCGGTGGGGTCGCAGATCCACCCCGTCTTCCATGTCTCCCAACTGAAGCGTTGTATCGGGCCAGCTATCCAGGTGCAGTCCCAACCACCAGCTTGTAGTGCGGATGGATCGATCTTGGCTCAACCCCAGGCTATCTTATAGCGTCGCATGGTCAAATCGAACAACGCCGTGTCTGTCAAAGTGCTGGTTCAGTGGTCGAATTTGGGGGTCGATGAGGCCACGTGGGAGGATTGGGGTTACATACGCAGTCAATTTCCCGAATTTGTGGCTGGGTTATCCTCTAATTGACCTTGAGGACAAGGTCAGTCTTCAACGGCGGGGTATTGTAAGGATACTAGGGTTACATTGAATTGGGAATGGGGAATAAATTAGAGAATAAAGGCGAAAGTATAGTGTAGGAGGGGTTAGACACGTGGAAGGATCTGAAATGCCGACGTGGATAAAAGAAAGGTAGAGATTAAGGAGTTAGTGGATTACATGGAAGGCCAAGATTAACCCACTTAAATATGATCTAACGGTGGAGATTAATTCTTACATGAATATAGTGCACACCACAGCTGGACAGTGGCATTCAACGCAAATTTGGTAATTTCATAACTGAATTTCCTCTCTCTAATTCTCTCTCTATCCTTCTTCTTCTTCCCCAATTACTCTCTTCTAACCCTAATTTCACCATTACAGGTGCAATTCTAGCTCAGTACAAGTGAAGAATCCATCAACTCGGCTTCCTTTACCTTAGTTACTACTGTAGATCGTTGATTGTAGTAGTTAGAATTGTAATTGCCCTAAATCAATAAAATTCCCTTTCCAGTTCCGCAAATTACGAATTCACAATTGAATTACATTACAGACGTCTTCTTTTTAAACTAATTACTTATAGATTGTCATGTCTTTGCAAAATAATGTATAGCTGTCTTACCATCACCTCCAAAAATCTGTGAAGACTAAGAAGAACTTTGTAAAACTTTTCAAAATGCAAAAGTAGGATCTTGATTCATTTGTACAACAACATTGAAGCCAATTTTTAATTTAAAAACTTCAATTTTGTTAACTTTTTGTATGAACCAGGATTCAGGAGGAATATAAATGAATTTTGAAAATTCTAAGAACAAGATTATTTTGACATTTCATATCAAAGAAATATCATTAAACAATGTTGTTTCCCCCCAGTTTGGGAATGCATCTAACATTTTGTGTGTTTATTTAAAATGTAATGCAAAAAAATACCGCAATAGACATACATGGAAGCAAATATTAATTTAACAAAGTACGAAATAATATGATACATAGTATATTGTTCAATGATTCTGTCTGTTAGTAGTAATGAACCTTTGGGATTGTTAGGTGATAGATCTTTTAAGTAATGTGAACACTATGGAATAAACAAATTATTTATCACATTTCAGGCATATCGTCAAACAACTCTGCTGTTTTACTATTCACCACGAAAACGACGTGGTATTAATGCGATATGAAAATGCAAATAACTAAAGAGACTAAGCCATGATGAAGCAGTTTATAAAGGAGCAGTAGCTATCACAGATAAAATAAGATAATCAAAGTACAGGATAACAAATAGTAGCAGAAATCAAAGCACAAGAACTTATATCGCGATAATGTGACTACTAATATGAAAGGATAAACGTTACTATCTACTAGCCTTCTACCTTAATCCGAGTCCTCCATACCCTCCTATCTAAGGTCATGTCCTCGGTAAGTCAGAATCGCGCTATATCCGTCTAATCACCTCTCCCCCCAATACTTCTTCGCCTACCCCTACCTCTCCTGAAACCATCCATGGCCAACCTCTCACACCTCCGCACTGGGGCATCTGTGTCTCTCATCTTCACATGTCCAAACCATCTCAATCTCGTTTTCCGCATCTTGTCTTCCACCGAGGCCACTCCCACCTTATCCCGGATAGCCTTATTCCTAATCCTGTCACTCCTGGTGTGCCCACACATCCATCTGAACATTCTCATCTCGGCAACTTTCATCTTTTGAATGTGAGAGATCTTAACTGGCCAACACTCCGCCCCATACAACATAGTCGGTCTAACCACCACTTTGTAGAACTTGCCCTTAAGTTGTGGTGGCACCTTTTTATCACATAGCACTCCGGAAGCGAGCCTCCATTTCATCCACCCTGCCCTAATACGATGTGTGACATCATCGTCAATCTCCCCACTACCTTGTATAATAGACCCAAGATACTTGAAACTACTTGTCTTCTGAATGACCTGGGTACCAAGCCTCACTTCCACACCAGCCTCTTGAGGTGGTTCACTGAACTTGCACTCCAAGTACTCTGTCTTGGTCCTACTCAACTTGAATCCTTTAGACTCCAAAGTTTGACGCCAACCTTCCAGCTTAGCGTTGACTCCGCTACGAGTCTCGTCGATCAAGACTATGTCATCCGCGAAAAGCATACACCATGGCACCTCACCTTGAATATGTCGCGTCAATTCATCCATCGCCAAGGCAAATAAAAACGGACTAAGAGCTGATCCTTGATGCAACCCCATCATAACTGGGAAGTGCTCTGAGTCTCCTCCTACTGTCCTTACCTCGGTCTTGGCTCCTCATACATGTCCTCGATCACCCTAATGTACGCCACGGTGCACACCTTTAGCCTCCAAGCATCTCCACAGATCTCCTTGGAACTTTGTCGTAAGCCTTTTCTAGGTCGATGAATACCATGTGTAAGTCCCTCTTCTCTCCCTATATCGCTCCACCGCCTCCTTACAAGATGGATGGCTTCTGTAGTTGAGAGTCCCGGCATGAATCCAAACTGGTTTTCTGAAATAGATACGCCTCTCCTCACTCTCATCTCCACCACCCTTTCCCACACTTTCATAGTATGGCTTAGCAGCTTTATACCTCTATAGTTGTTGCAGCTCTGGATATCTCCCTTGTTCTTGTATAGAGGGATCATTACACTCGACCTCCATTCTTCGGGCATCATTGCCGTCTTAAAGATGACATTAAACAACCTAGTCGCCCACTCCAAACCCGCCGAGCCCGCAATCTTCCAAAATTCTCCAGGAATCTCGTCAGGTCCTGTCGCTCTTCCCTTGCGCATCCTACGAACAACACCCTTAACCTCATCAACCTTAATACTCCTGCAATACCCAAAATCGCGACGCCTCCCTGTATGTTCTAAATCTCCCAACACAGTGTCCCTGTCCCCTTCTTCATTCAAGAGTTTGTGAAAATATGACTGTCATCTCCGTCTAATGTGAGCCTCTTCTACCAATACTTTGCCATGCTCGTCCTTGATGCACTTCACTTGATCCAAATCACGCGCCCTCCTCTCCCTCGCCCTGGCTAGCCTGAACAATTTCTTATCCCCGCCTTTTTCCTCTAGTTCCGCATAAAGGCGTTCAAAAGCTGTCGTTTTTATCAACCTTATATAAAAGTGTATAATAATGTATAAAAGGTGTTTATGTTCAAGAAAATTCAATTGTATACAAAACTATATAATATTTTTTTTTTATTATAATGAGGGTATAAATATACAACAGGTTTTTGAAGTGAGGATACAAATTGGGTCATTTTGGATAATATAAACATGAGCTATTTCGGGTAATTATTTTTCCTAAATAGTCATAGGATTATTTTCCCATAAAAAAAAACAGTTGTAGGCAAAAGAAGGAAATAAAATGTACACCTGGTTTGCTGAAACAAAGTACACGTGCTTATCCGGAGGGAAAAGATGGTCCAACTTTATAGTACAATTAATGATTGCAGTGTTCGTCCCCCAAAACTGTCATTTCTATTTTCTAAGACTAGATAGTGTTGCCTGCGCTCCCGACATTCCGGCTTAAATGCGCTTCACGATATGATAATTTAGAAAGAGCGAATTATGAAACTACAATAAATTAAAAATATGATACCATAAGAATAGGATGAGAGCCAAAATATGTCTTTTTGCTTGTTGCTTTTGCTTTAGTTGAAGAAAGATCAATACCTGTGCAAAGACTAAAAGACACAATCAGCTATCCTTCAAGACTTGCCCCTATCTGTAATAGTTTAATTTTAAAAATGAAAAAAGAGGGGGAAGAGATCACGCTGAATTGGGGACGTGGGACATATGGATTGGTGAAATTATTACACTTAGATTACATAAATCCTTTGAAAACTTTATCATCATTATATATACAAATTAAACACGACTACATATAAATGTTTTTCTTCCACATACCGAAAGACAAAACAATTAAGCACACACTCTCCATCAGTGTCACAAACATTTTCTCTGCTACACACATTGCTAAATATATTGCATGGCCAGCTTAGTTCATAAACTGTGTATCCTCCTCCATTGTTGTCATGATGGTCATATTAATGGCTGCAAATGTGCAAGAAGTGGGAGCAATATGAGTAATAGTAATTGTCGTCATCTTCTGGTCAAACGTAGAATACCACCCTCAAATCCAAGCAGAAGAGGTCACTGCAAAGTATTGTAACATTTTATGATTATGAAGAAGCTTGAAACAGAGGATTACACAAACAAAACTTGGTATGCCATTCTCTTCATATTCTGTGCACCATAATATAGCTCAACATCAGATCTGTTGTCCGCAGCAAATCCTGCCTCAATCAAAACCAAATTCGAGATAACGGAGTGAGCTACAATGGAAAGGAAGAAGACAAAGTGAAACATGAAAACTAAACTTTCCTTCCTCCTACTAAAAAACATTGAATGCTAACCCAGGTATTATAAGTGAGATTTGAAGTTGCATGATACAAACTCCAACCCTTTTCACATTAGGAGAAGTAGGCCCATGTATTGAAGATTGCAACTTATAGTGTTGATAAACTTCAACTTTATACAATCAACTTAGTATTCACAAGATCAGTTTCAAATGACGATAATCATCGATCGCTAAAAGATCAGCTAACCAGTTTACTGAAGCTAACAAGAAAAAACAGCCTTGGCAAAAAAACTACAGAAGAACACCCAAAGCCAATCTCAAGTCAACAGGCTTGTCTCCACACACAACTGTAGAGTGAAATAACGTTGGAAGCAGTAGAAAATAATTGACATATCTACTAAGTTGGATCATCAAAAATACTTTATTTGATGAATTTGAGAGAATATAGTTGAATATTTGACTATAAGTGATGATGAAGAAGTAAAAACAATAATTGATGAGGCATGCTTGACATGTTATTAGATCAACCAACAACTGGTGGGAAAACAAAGCTTAAACCAACAAATTTACTTATGTAAGTTAATTACAATATGCAGAGTGTAACAAATAAGTATGTCTACATGTTTTTGTTTGCGTGTATAAATAAAACAAAATAATAATAATATAGGATTAGAAGTTATGAAAAATAAAACTTGGTGAAAACTGATATATGCACATTTAAGTCGGAAAAAGACCGACATTACATATCAAAGTCTATATCCATTTTTATTTAAACCACACTTTATTCATCCTAGAATTGGATTTAGTTCAAGTGCAAATTTCTTATGAATTTCACAATCAAACTTCAATTAACATAGTATCAACATATACAGTTAGCTAACCTTTTTCTTATGCACGTAGTAGCATTTCTTATATGGACAAAAGGAGTCCTTTCACATTTGGATCCGATAGGAGTGACTAAACTACGACAGGAATCCACATTTCAAACACCCTTAAAGATAAAACGTAACCATCTAACATACTTCGGAGACATTCTTATGGCGCTGATACCATAACTTTAACTTTCTCTGAGAGCATTTGGCTATATAGTAACTACAGTAACTGAACAATACAAACAATACAAATGTTATTAAACCACAACAAACGATATAGTCTATTGAAACATTGCGTTCATTAATACAGTATAATACAACACAACACCATATTGTACTATACCATACTGTATATTAATGAACCATGGGAAGCAGCCATCTAAACAGAGGGTAAGAGTCCATCTATGCCGAAATCACCATGTGTAATTTCATTCCCAACAATTGAGGAAACAATAGATATGTAGTGCGAAAACTAACCAGGTGAAATTTAGCTAATGTAGCTTCCTTTAGAAAAGGCAGCAAGTTGTGCTGCAACCTTTCGCTGATTCCAAATGATAAACGAAGTTATTGTTTGATCTATATTTATCTCTGATTTTTAGCAAACTGACTGCAAAAAAATATCTAATAAACCCTGTAAAAAGAAATTTCAAATAGAAAGAATTACACAAATTAAGATAAATCCAGAAACACATACTAAAAAAAAATAGTATACAAAAATAGAGAACAAGAAATTTTTAAACCTGAATTAATTACGGAAGAGCTGCTCAGTTGTGATCATGGTTGTGTAACAGAATCGAAACCATACGTTTTTACTGTAGAGAAATAAATCAAGCAAGTCTATACGCATCACTGCAACCAAAAAGGCTTAAAATTAATCCTTCAAATTTGATGTTCTAAATAGACTATAAACTAAATATTTTAAGAGGAAATATACCAAAAAATAGATCAACAAAATTAATTTCGGAATTTGACAATGTGCATGTACAGAGGATTTACTTATGATGTTTGTTCTTTTTAAGGTATCATGAGGATGCCTTTTTTATGACTTCTTTATAAAGTACATTGTATGTAGAATGATCTACGGTGGGTGGACGTATTAATACTTTTACATTTTCTGAACTTTTTGCTCGAGATAAAGCAACATAAAGTTGACCATGTGAAAAAACTGGTTCACGCAAATAGATTCCAACAAAATCTAAAGTTTGACCTTGAGCCTCGTTTATAGTCATAGCAAAACACAACCTTATTGGGAATTGTGTTCTTTTGAAGGGAACTGGTAACTTCTCATCTTGCGATGCTAGTAATGGTATCTTTGGGATGAATACATGTTTATTTTTGAAATCACCACTGGCAATAATTGCATTGATGACATGTGTCTTAAAATCATGACATATTAATCGTGTACCATTACATAGACCTTCAGAAGGATTTAAGTTTCTCAATAATATAACTGGACAATTTTTTTTCAAAGTTAACCTGTAAGGTGGTACGTTAGCAGGATGTAAGGTGTGCAAAAAATCTTCAAATTGACATTGATCATTTGGTTCTATAGTTTCATCAATAGCTGTATACACTTTAGCATCATTAGGAAATCGATGAATAAGCATGTCATTTATTTCATCAACAAAGTCATTTTTCCTAGTCAAAATAATGTGGGAAGTTATAGAAGACGGGTTAGAAAAGAATGTGTGTAAATCAGGATAACTAACATTAAATAAAAGATTCAACGATTCTGTTTCATTAGTAAAAGGAATGATAAAATTTTGTGGAATTTCAATTCTGTTGCAGTTATTAGTTTTTTCTTGTCCATTTCCAATTCTCATTAAATATTCAAAAAATGTTGGATCTTTTTTTGCACGCATGTTTTCAGATAAACATAATTTTTCCAAATGATTCCAAATATGAGTGTATAATAAGCTTTCGCCGATAAAGTCTTCCTTTTTTCCACTACGAATAACCGAAAGTGTTTGTCTAAAGTCTCCTCCAAAAACTACTACTTTCCCACCAAAGAGTATATTTGTACTCATGAGATCTTTTAAGAGTTTATCAAAAGCTTCTATCGTTTTCTTTTTTGCCATTGAGACTTCATCCCAAACAATTAACTTTGAATCTCGAATCAAATCTGCTAATGAACTTTGTTTACTAATGTTGCACGTAAAATTCTCATCAATGTCAATAGGAATTTTGAAACGTGAATGAGGTGTTCGTCCCCCAGGAAGAATTGAAGCTGCGACACCAGAACTTGCAGTTGCTAAAGCTATAAACCCTTTTGTTCTTATGGCAACCAACAAAGCTCGATATAAGAAAGTTTTTCCAGTTCCACCTGGACCATCAATGAAAAATGCCCCCGGTTTATTAGAATAGACCCTATCAAGAATTATGTCATATGCCCTTTTTTGTTCAGTACTTAGTTTCCTTTGTAGTAGCATATCTTCTTCAGTCACTGTTATATTTCTTTCAAAATATAATAGACCCTATCAAGAATTATGTCATATGCCCTTTTTTGTTCAGTACTTAGTTTCCTTTGTAGTAGCGTATCTTCTTCAGTCACTATTATATTTCTTTCAAAATGAACATCTTTTGCCTCATTGGTTGTTCTAGAAGATGTAATATTTGTAGAGATAAATTTGAATTCGTTTATGTTACATCCCATAGAAAGTAGAATTTCATTGATATGATTCAAGACTAAACACTGAATATCTTTTTTCCCTATATTTGGAATTGCTTTGAAGTCTTCAGACATAGAGTCTTCAAACTTTCCCCAAAGTTCCTTTGGATTAGTAGGATTACAATAAACTAACAATGTTGCAAATAAGCGTCTTAAACTATAAGGCATTTGAAAGGTTACAGCTTCATACATGCATTCAATTAGATTGTTATCTGAATGTAATAAGCCTTTTTTTTCTGCAGCTTCCCTAAATGTATTGTAACATCTGCCATTCACTGTACGAAGATCTTCGTATGACTTAGGTCCTCTTATGTTCATTAGAAGTAACCTAAGATAATATCTTTCTCCTTCGGTTGGATGACATGTAACAATACGTCCAATAGCAGTACGCTGTTGTCGTCGTGACCACATTATGTATGTTGGTGACCAAACAAAATACTGTGGGAACTCTTTATATAGTAAATTGAGATTCATTGCATCTTTATCAGTTCTATTCATTGCAAAAAATTCAGTTAACATTGTTTTCTTTATCATTGGATTGTTCATTATTTGTTCCACACGTTAATTATTTTTGAAAGAAACAAACTGTTGTCCATCAAGATGCAATTGAAGTTGGATAACACTTGGAGTCATTTCACTTATGGGAAAAGCAAACAAACGCCATGCAGCCTCTGGTGGGGAGACCCATCTACCAGATTTGTATTCTTTGATTTCATCTTTTTCTACATTTGAATCATTATTATGTACGCAAAATGCAATTTTGTCATGTCCTTTACAAATATATTTGTAAATATATTTGACTGCCTTAATGTCAGAACATATTTCAACATTGATATGAGAACTGTATTTCTTAAGTAAAAATGGATTGTATGGAACAACCCAAGAGTTATCAATATCATGTCCTCTAACTTTAACTGGTACTATTTTTCGTCTTCTGCAAAGGGGATATGAATTTTTTCCTTTTGTTGTTTGTTCTGTAAGTTCTTTTGGATATTTAAACTTGCATTTTCCTTGTTTTTGCATGCAAGAATTTGAAGGATTTAAATAGCCACAAGGACCATGAATCATGTGTTTGGTCACAAGTTGGTATAGATCAGGATCTGCGTTAGGATCAGGTAATTCAGCGCAAACAATTTTATCATAAGCTTCTGGAGTTAGTAAGTTATATCGATCCATAAGTATAATTAGAAAATGAGTATGTGGAAGACCGTTTTCGAAACTCAATAGTATACATAAAAGCTGCAACCTTTCCAAATATATTCTTTTTCTGAATATCTGCTTTAAGTTCCTCTACTTTAGCTCTGAACACTCTGCTAACTAAATCAGTTCTATTATGGACCTCATCCGTTGGCAGTAAATGTTCTTCTATTTTAGGCCAAGAGGGATTACAAATCATTGTTAAAAATATGTCAGGCTTTCCAAAATGTTGTACCAATGCAATGGCATCCATATATCTTCGACGCATATCTCTTGGACCTCCTATAAAAGTAACAAGAAGAAACTTTTGTCTCCCAATATTTGAAGCATCTCTTTCTCCCTGCCTTAACAGATCAATTAGTCCTTGTAGTGCTTCAACTCTAAATAGATCTTGATTAGATGAAATAAAATCTAATCTTTGTGTCTCAATTTTTCTATATTGATCAACAGTATATTGTTGAAACACCCTTCCAGAATGTAAAGTTTCATTTGGTTCATTACCTCTTATTTGGAGTTTGTACCAATAATATTCACGACACGAAACAGTCTCTCTTTTTTTCCTTCCTTTTGATAGAACTTCAGATTCCATGTCAAGGAGTCCTTCAATAGAAGTCATGTTCATTATACTTGGTAGTTTCTCATATTCACAATAAATTTGCTTATTACAAAAATTATATGGTTTTTTTTAATTTTTTTAACACCACAATGCCATCCATTCTGACCATAAGGAAACAACAATGGATATTGCAATGGGTCGTAACATCCATAATAGTAATTGACTAACTAGCTCTTGTTACTATGAGTGTAAATTCGAATATGCGGCGTGGAGATTTTGTCATTTAATTGATCTTCTATCCAGATTGCCCCAACTTCAGGTGCGGTTGGTAAATTGTATGTTCTTTGGTCTAAATAGGAACTTGAGTTAAGTGCAATGTAAAATTCAGACAAATTTGGAATGCCTGTTAATGATCTTAGAAAAGTAGAATAAGGATTAGCTTTTAGTATGTCCATGAGTTTCTTGACAACACTTTCATTAAGTTTATCTGATAATGCCATTCGATTTTTTAGTTCATTTTCATTATCGTAGAAATATAATTGCAAATTTTTTTCTTTTTCTCCTGAAGGTATCAAATCATCAATGAAGTGATACATTTGTCCTTGTACTTTAAATGTATAGATGCCACGATTTCTCTTTGCTAATTCTCTGTCATAATGTACTCCAAGTGATGTAAATGCAAACATATTATTGTAGGCATATTGAAACTCAGCAGGCATTTCATGGGAAGTCAATTTAATTGATCCATTATCACAACAAAAAGCTGGCGATTCATATTGAAACTTTTTTGCTCCACAAAATTTACAGTTTGGTACTTTCTTTAAATGTACGTAATCTTTTGGCAGCAAAATTATCATTTTGTAAATTGACTTCTAACTTATTTCTACCTGTGCATGGTAAATAGCAGCTACGTTCGTAAAGAGCCAATAATATATGAACTAAATTATTTTAGTAGATAGATGCATACCTGTATTTGCAGTAACAACTGAACTTAATTTTTTTTTTTTGCGCATGACATGTGCCGGAAGTTGATCCTGGTATCGGCAATGTCAATGTTTAGACATAGATAAGCAATTATTAAAATCAGCAGTCTTAATATTTAAACTAATACTTCTGGACTTACCCACTTCAAAGATAGTAAAGTAATCAACTATACTTTTTCCTTTGTTTGAAGTAGTTGGCGTCTTTATACCTGTAGAAGCAAACCTGTTAAAGAAAAAGTAACTTGAATTATAGTTGATCAATTAAAGCATCTAAGTATGCTCATAAGACATCATGCGTATATACAAATACAACTTATATACAAGCATTTCAGAAAAGGAAGATAACAATGCGGTTTGCTAACCTTCTTCAGGAGATGAAGAAGGATTAATAATTCTAAGACCACATCTGTTTGAAGCGTAACTACCAACTTCAAGAGGTGAGACTATAGTACTTGAAAGATGAAGGAGTAGTTGCTTTTTTGATTCACCTCTTTCATCTCGTTGTACATTTGTAGTTGAAGAAGCGCGGCCTATCAAACCAAAAAAATAAGGTCAATGAGAGTAGATCAATTAAAGCTATAAGTATATCTAAAGATGTTCAGAAGACATCATATGTGTGTAAAAATACAATTTGTATTGAAATATTTCTGAAAATGAAGATAATAGTATGATTTTCTAACCTTGTTCAGCATTTTGTTGCTTGACATTCCTTTGAGTGTGTCTTCTTTCTGGGTACTTGTATCATGAAGGAGTTTTCGCTTTTTCAATTCGGCTCTTTTCTCTCTCAGTTGGGTCAAAAATAATTGGTTTCTCTCAGGTGACATTTGGGCATATCTAGCACGACGCCGCGAATTTCTGGCAGCATTTTGTTGGTCGACATTCCTTTGACTGTGTCTTCTTTTTGGAGCCCGTCTATCAAATTCCTGAGATGAGACTGTGGTTCTTGAACCATGAAGGAGTTTTCGCTTTTTCAATTCGGCTCTTTTCTCTCTCAGTTGGGTAAAAAATAATTGTTTTCTCTCGGGTGACATTTGTGCATATCTACCATGACGTCGCGAATTTCTGGCAGCGTTTTGTTGGTCGGCATTTCTTTAAGTGTGCTGCAGTGAATTCACAGTATCTTTGCTTTCAATCATTCCTGTTTGAAGCAGTTTATACTTCCATTAAGTTAATTTTATAGATTAATGGGATCTGCAAATAATATTGCTTTAACACAATTATATAAACTTGGTTGTGGCTGCTCCTACAACTCATGGTCTACATGAAAGTAAAACCAGATGACTAACATTCTTAAGCAATCATCATTATAAAAAAAAGATCAACCTTGAGAAGTGAAAACATGTAATAAATAGATTCATCTGCATATGCCATTAATCTTTATATACACTATTCTCAAGGATGTTGAAAACTCAAAGCAGAACCCATAGCAGATAATTGGTCTATGGAGATGATCGTTGTAACTCCAGGAACTATACGCATTCTTGAGCAAAGAGTAAACTTTCATATATTGTTGTAGGCAATAATTCTTCCGATAAAATAAATAATTTCATATCCGAAAAAACTGGTTGGAAGAAAGAACATACAGAAACTTAATACCAAGCAACACGCACAAGGAGAATACTTATAGTACTAAAAAATATCATTTCTCAGACTTGCAGCTTTTACAAAAGACTATTAATTTACAGTCAAAACTGCATATTGCAGGAAATATTAAATTACATCTTGAAAGACGTTTAACAATGTTTATCCCCGACTAAGCCCGTCAACCGGTTCGGTTGAACCGGTTAAAACGGGCTTGAACCGTAGAACGGTTAACCGTTAATTTTTTTTACCGGTCCGGTTCCCATTTTTTTGAAACCGGAACGGACCGGTTTAACCGATTAAATTAATTTTTTTTTTTTTTTTTAAGCAGCCCGTTGGGGTCAGGCGAAATTGACCGTTGCAACGGTCCATTTTAAAAATGGCCGTTACAAAGCAGTCAAATACTTAATTTTTGGCCCCCCCAACCCCCCAAACTTTTTTTTTTAACACTTTAACCCATCCCTCACCCCTATATAAACCCTTCTTCATTTTCATTTTAATTCACACCAATTCACTCTTCTCTTTCTCTCAAATCTCAATCTCTCAATTATAGTTACTTTGCAATAATTAGTCACTTTATATTTATCTCAAATAAATATTACAAAGTCTTATTATAGTTTCAATTATTAATTTTGCAATTATAATATTGTTGGTGGAGTTGGTGATTTTGCAACAATCCGAAGTAACTTTGGTGGATTTGCAATTCTAGTCACTTTCTTCACTTTGTTGGAAATTAATCCGGCAATTTGGTACCTTCGTTCCAACTCTATCTTTATTTTTCGCAATTTAATTCTAGCAATTTATTTTTCGTAATTTAATTTACGCAATTTAATTCTAGCAATTTAATTTGTTGTGATTTATTTGATTGTGATTTAAATTAATTCTATTTAATAATGTCAAAGAGATTAAAACGTGGTCGGTAGTAGTAGTGGTATTGTTAGGCGTGGGCTTAATGAGAAAACATTTGTGGAAGAAACACCTAATTTAGGTATTGATGTTGGAGAAATAATCCACTTTTAGGTCATGAGGCAATGCAACAACATTTTACCGACACTTTTAATGAAGACTTAGATGATGATGATGAAACACAACCCCGAAAATCATAGGAGATACATGTCTACACAATCATACACAAGAGAAGCTTGCCTAGAACTCGTAAGCCAATGACTAAAGTTTGAAAATTTATGACTAAGAATAGGAAAACCAATCGACTACATGTACCCTATGTGGGCAAGTATTTAGTTTTAAGCAAGGAGCGTAAGGATGGTGGAACGGGTACACTAAATGGTCATATGAGAACCAAACATATGGATGTTTGGGGAGAGCAAACGGGTTCAAATGTGGGGGGATTCAAATGACGATAGACCCACGAACCGGTAGGAATTTTAAGTATGACAAGAAAAAAGAGCGTGTAGAAATAGCTAAAATGATAGCTTATGATTGTTTACCATTTTCCTTTCCATCGGGTATGGGGTTTGTTACTTACATTCAACGTTGTTATAATCCGTTATTTGAGGGTATTCCTAGAAGTACTTGTAGAGCCGATGTTATAGATTTGTTTAAAAAATATATAGATTTTATTTGCGCCATGTATTTAATTCTTTAAATTGTAATGTTTGTCTTACCTATCGATTTGGGTCTTAGTCTTAACAAGTTAGATTTTTTTGCTATTACATGTCATTGGGTTGATGACAACTGGGTTATGCAAAAAGAATTATAGATTTTATTTGATGAAGGAAAAGGTCGTCACGATGGAAAATTTTTAGCGGATTCAATGTCTACTATTATGAGATTTTTTAACATTTATAGAAAAACACTTTGTATTGCTTTAGATAATGCTTCTAATAATACAAAGGCGATTGGTCTTTTAAAGAGAGAATTAAACCCTCCGCTAAAAATATTTTTCATGTGAGATGTAGTTGTCACATTTTAAATTTAATTGTTAAAGATGGTCTTGACTATTTTTGACGATTCTATTCAAAAAGTTAGAAATGCGGTTGCGTTTCTTTTTTGTAATGCTAATAGGGGAAGAATTAGAGATTTTAAGAATGCTTGTGTGGAAAATAACCTTAGACCTAGGAAAATTCAAGTAGAAATTGAGACTAGGTAGAACTACACTACATTATCTACAACAAGCATATGAGTATAGGATTCTCATACAACAAATTCACAACAAATATAATACTGATAGTGATGATTGATTAAATTTTTCGCATTGGGAAGATGTTAAAGAATGTGTTAAGCTCTTAGAAAATTTTTATAATGCAACTCTTGCTTTTTCTAGACAATTCTATCCCACGGTAGCAGAAATTTTAGCCTACTTAGCGGAAATAGCTAGAGTTTTACAAGAGTATAAACATAAACTCGGCTATCAAGTGTCTATTTTTGAAATGATAATCAAATTTAAGAAGTATTTTTTTTTCATCCCAACTTTATTTATATTGGGTTCTCTTTTAAATCCTTGTTTAAAAATGTCTTATACTAAAAATTTGGTTGGTCAAATTTATACATTTTTAGAAATTGAAGCGGGAGTTCAACCATCTTTAGTCAAATAGAACTCGCTATTGATGATGAGTTTAGAAAATTTTTTACTCATTATTGTAGTTTGGAAGAACGTGCTACACTCGTTGCTCCACGCCCTACTACTTCTCAAAGTAGCAAAAAGGACTTGTCGGGTTTAAAAGTTTTACATTCACAGCCAACTTCTTCTTCTAGTGCAAACTTTGATGAATATAACTTTTATTTGATGCAGCCAAATGCGGATATCAAGGAGCGGATGACTTGAACGTCTTAGCATGGTGGAAGAAGTACAAGGCAAGTTATCCGATACTCTCAAGAATGGCTCGAGATATCCTTACGGTTCAAGTATCAACCGTGGCTTCGGAGAGCGCATTTAGCCAAGGAAGACGACAAATTGGAAACCATAAACATTCATTATCCGGCACACAGCTTGCAGTACTAGTGTGCATTCGCGATTGGATTAGATACGAGCGACGCAACCAAAACTTAGAAGCGGAGGAAGGCGAAGAGGAAGAAATTGAAGATTTGATAGCTAGTGGACCGGACCAAATGGAAGGCTTTGAAGATATTTTTCATGACCGAATATAATGTGGAGGAAATTAACGAAATGGTTCAAAATTGGTGATTTTATTATTCGACTATTTCTATACTACTCATGTATTATTTGTAAGTTAAAAAAAACTACAACTTGCAAATAAATGTTATCCAAGAATGAATAAAATATATGGCTCATTGAGCTTTCTTCTATTTACTTGTGTTCATATTTTTACTTTTATAAAGTTAGGAATATACCTAAAATATACTAAGAATATACTTAAATTAAAAACTAGAAAGTTATATACTTGAAAAATAACTAAAATATACTAAGAATATACTTATAATATATAGTATATATATAACTTAAATATATATATATATATATATATATATATATATATATATATATATATGTTTAAGTATATATATATATATATTATAAGTATATTCTTAATATATTTTAGTTATTTTAGTTATATATATATATATATATATTAAGTTATACATATATATATATAAGTTATATATAACTTAAACATATTTATATATATTAAGTTATATAACCTAAGTATCGATACATATATTGATATATATATAAGTATATTCTTACTATATTTTAGGTATATATATATATATATATATATATATATATATATATATACGAATTTATAAACTTAGAAAACAATTAAGCTATAAATAACATAAGTTATAATATATAAGTTATAAGTATATATAGTATACTTAAAGTATGTATATATATATATATATATATATATATATATATATATATATATATAAAAGTTATATAACCTACGTATATTGATATATATATATACGTATATTCTTACTATATTTTAGGTATATATAGTATATAGTGTTAACTTAAGCATATAACTTAATATATATATGTATACACGTATATTCGTATTATTCTTATTTCTTGTTAGCGCATTAGTCGGTAAATATTTAAACTTTACTTATAAACTTGTATAACATATGTAAATATACCTACAATATACTTAATAAATATTTATAATATATATATATAATACAAAAACAAAACAAAAAAAAGGTTTTGAAGGTTTTTAACCGGACGGTTCCGGTTTGAGGTTTCAAACCGGTAAATAAGCTTGTTAAACGGTTTCGTTTTTTAACGAAGCTTAAACGGCCGGTTCCCTAACAGTTTACACGGTCGGTTCAGTTAAACCGGTTAACAGGTTTATCCCCGACATATGTACGCCACAATAGCTAAGCCACTCCATTTGCATGTTTGAAATTAGATATTTCATTTCTAATTTGGTTGTTGCGAAGCCAATTTCCATATACAATAAACTTTCACGAAACTGCTCAAACGCGAAACCTTAAAACAAAGTGAGACCCGGATGCACTGCTATTATTCTGCCAATAGGCAGTAGCTATTCTGCATTATCTTTTTCTGTTTTTAGGATTCTTTTAGAAGTGAAATGGACTAAACATAGAAAATGTACTTGAATTAAAAAGAGAACAATAATTTCACCAATAATAGCAAGAAAGCAATCATCTTTAGAAACAAAGACCTTCTAATAAAAATCTTAAGCTACCATACCGACAACTACAACTTTTTAAGGAAAAGATTTTCCTGCATATATAGAAGCTATCAGTACTTTAAGGTAGGAAAACAGAGATTTTTTATCATAACCAGTTGAATTAGTAAGCTAATGACATCAAACTAACTGATTGAACTTAAAAAGAGTGCTACTTAGTAAAACCAATGAAATTTTTAATATATCAACATATACAGGAAAATCATGGACAAAGGGAAAATACCCAATTTCTTAAATTGGTGTTGCCCTTTCTTTCTTTCTCTTCATAAAATCGAAAAATTGGAACAATCCCAAATTGCAAGTATAAAATTGTAGATAATTTATTATAGCCATATAATTCACAATTTAAATTGGAATTCCAAGAACAGAGGAGGAAGATATTCAATGGAGTTTCTTTGATTTTGGGAATAAAGAAAGAAAGAGATGAGGAAGGAAGAAGAGTCGAATGGAATGAAGTAGAACCTTCTGTGTGTCTTGAAAAACATAAAGAATGGAAGATGCAATGACAAAATTGTCCTCTAATTTTTAAATTTTTTTTACCTTTATACCCCTGCCCCTGTGTGTTCGTCCGTGTTGGTCCTCCAACTCCCACTTCTAAAATAGTAGAGATATATATTTGTATTTGTATTTGTATTTGTACTCTATAGAAGAGCTGGTTCGGCTCACTTTATCGTCTTCCGTTCCAATTTATAAGAAGAGCCAGTTGGGCTCACTTTATCGTCGTCTGTTCCAATTTTAAAAAAAATAAAAATTATGAACCCCATATATATTAACAATAACTAATATTAAAAAAAATATGGGTCTCATATTAAACACCAACCAGTATTAAAAAAAATAGAAGAAAAAAAGTAGAACCCACCACCTCTAAACTCACTGGTAAAAAAAAAGTGGACCTCATATTAACAAAATCAAGCAATATTAAAAAAAAAAAAAGTGAATTCCATATTAAAAAAACAAACAATGTTAAAAAAAAAAGTACATCCTATATTAAAAAATCAAACAATTAAATCAATAATGATAGATTCATTGCCACATGCGTATCAACCCATTAGTGGGAGCACATGAAATTATGCAATGACATACTTAAAATACTTATATATTAAAATAAGATAAAATTTAATTACTTTTTCATTTTTTCTTACTCTAATAAATGTGAAAAGAGATTAATATCATAAAGAAAAAACAATATTAAATGGAGATCAAATAATTAATAAGATAAATTGATGTAAAATTATAATTCTAATTGACGTTT